>NW_007261028.1:57202-113002 GCF_000164805.1 Carlito syrichta
TGAGTGAGACTCCAACTCAAAAAAAAAAAAAAAAAGATAGTCCGTGAAAGAGCTCTCACAACCAGTTTCTCACTTACCCTATTCCATTCCTCCAAGAACTCTCTTCCCAGGAACCATGTTTCGCCTTTCAGACCCATTCTCTACCAAGAGGAACTGGTAGAGAAGAACTAGTACCATGCTAATTCTTGGTTGAAATTTCAACATATTTTACCATAGGACAATTTTACAAAGAGTGGTTAGGCTCTTCATCATTATACCATGCCACTGTGCACTGATCTAGAAATCTTAACTACCCCTAGTAAGTTTTCCTGTAGGCACAGAGGGTAAGAGTCTCAGACAACCAATTTACACACTTCTGAATGATAATTCAAAGGTTAACAACTGCCTATGCAAGTAAGACAAGTAAAAGATACAAAAGACTCCAAAATATATGGTAGTGTCTCACCAGGTGTTAATCTCACCAGGATTCAACACACATAGAAATTGAAATAATTTATTTATTTTGACATTAAAGTTAACAGATTCTTACCTACACTTTCTTTAAGGATTCCAGCACATTTATATATATATATATATATATATATATATATATATATATATATATATATATATAACAATGAAAACTCTCTTAGTCCTAAAAACTATCACAATTGAGGACTGTAAACCTCTTACTCAAAATTAGCATTTCTAAAACCAACATTAACAAATATGTAATTTAGACAAATACAACGTCTCAGAAGTAAAACTGTTTCCTTCTTATCAAAGGAATAAAATTAAAAACAAGCAACACACTCTTCTAAGTACTAACTGGGTCTGTTCAAATGTAGCATTTAGTTTTCACCTAGAATATTTTTAATCAAGTCATTTGCAGGGTTAAATCCAACCAATCATAACTATTGCAGAGAAAGAAGGCAGAAATACTATCTTCACCACATTATCTTCACCTTTTGTTTTACTTCATAGGGATTAACAATTTCCACTTGAGTATTTTTCCAAATTGCTGAAGTAGAGAGACCCATTGTTAAATCTCTACAATACCTAAAACATACTGCAAACAATTTTTAAAAACCATATGTGGTAATTACAATTTAAAACATACTGCATTCAGAGTTAGCAAAATAATAAAATAGTAGGCATGCGAAAGACTCCCCACCTCCCAACCCTTCCTTGTTTCATTTAACTGTTTTTACAAACTAAATGCGACTATAAGTTAATAGATTACATACACGAATAAAAGAAAATTCCTCTTCCCTTCAACAGACTTGCTAGAAAATTTGTGCAAGGTGTTAGCATTCCCATATTTCAAGAAAGGAATACCTCTTCATTTACCCTTTCCTTAAGAGACAGAATGTTAAAACCTACTTTAGAATTGCTTCATTCACTAATAAAATACTTTCTGTAAGTATAGAGTGTTCAACTTTAGGGTACTTCTGAATTTATTTCCACTACATTTCTTGTCACATGTTATCGTAGCATGTAATCTAAACCCCAGTTTAGTTGGGAAAAAATGTTTAAAGAAAGAAAAAAGAATAAGATAATCATACAACAGTCCAAAGTGTATTTTTTAAAATGGAGCAAGTGTTTGAGGACACAGTTGCATCTTTGAGATGTCAAGGATTGTGAGTCTTACCTCAAAATATCCTACTATGAATCAATTTGCCATTCACCAATTATTTTTAGGAGGTGTATAGTGGCTTCTACTGGAGTAGTATGCAGTCGATTAAGTTATCAGAAAAGGATTTTCTATCACAAAAGACACATTTTGTGTTTAAATACTGCCCGTTTTTATAACAACAATAAAAACAAAGTACCTATGCTCATCTAAGTTCTCACTGCATAGCTAACCAAAGCCCAACCAGAACAGTTTCAGAGGCAAGAAGAGAGAGAAGAGAGGCAAACCAAAATTTTTGGGTTGAACCTTGCAAAGTCTTACCAAAGATTCTTCTTATAAGGTCTGGGATTTACTTTGCTCCTTCTCTTATCAACCAACCGGGCAGGGACGGCAGTTGGGGAAAGGAGAAGGGGAGAAGAAAGACGGCAGTAGAATCAAGAGGGCAGAAGAGGAGGCAGCAGAACATCACCTGAAACCTGGTGACTGAGTTCATCTCGGTTTGGTTAGTTAAAAGAATCATAACAAGCCACAGAGAAATGAGAAAGATAAATGACAAGGGAACATTCGTCCCTATGCGCAAATGTCCCCAGAGATACTTAGTCACCTTGGTGTTTTTGTTGCGCTGGTTTCCTAACGCGCCCGGGGTTCAACAGCGGGTCGGAGTCCTAAAGTGTTCCAAGCGCGCAAACCGGGGAAGGTGGAGAAAGAGTGAGGCGCGGAGTCAGGCGTCGCACACCGCGCGTCCCCCAATCCCACTTCGGGTCAGAAAGTGAAGAAACTTAGTCACAACTCCAGTGTGGCCCGCGAGGCAGGCGCTCAGCCTAAGGCCGAGCCGGGGCCCTACTGCACTCATTCTGCACGCCCGAGCCCGCCGTCTAGTCCCCGCCCGCTCCCCAGCGAAAGCGCTGTGGGAGCTGCCTCAAGTCGGCTTGCCCTGGCGCCCTGCTCCCCGGACCACAAGCTCCATCTCTCTCGGCCCCTGGCCAGGGTCCTGAGGTGGAGGGGAAGATGGGCTGTTTCCAGCCTTTCACGGCCACCACACTAACCTCGCAGCTGCTCGCGCCGCCGCCGCCCAACACCTCCATTCCTAGGTCCCAGGGCTGGTACTGAGGAGCGAATGGTAGCATCGCCCATTCAGGAGCACTGGAATAGGAGCTGCCGACCACTGGCACAGCCGTGCATCTCGTCTATTGATGGCCCCACCACCGCCGCTATGACCACCAGCCCTGCCTTCAGCGACCTCTGCCCTCGCTGCGGGGGCCCCACAAGAGGCACTAAGCAGCTGGTCGCCCCCGCCGCCGCCGAAGACAACTGGGTGCTGCCTCTCAGAGAGCTAACGCTCGGCTCGTGCTAACCACTGCCGCCGCCGCGACGGCCGCTGGGCTGCGACTCCACCCCCCGACCCCGCTTCCTTGGGGGGCCCCCTCCCGGCCTCCCGCTCCCAGCTCCCCGCTCTGTCAATATGGCGGCAACGGCGGCGTTACCTGTGCGGCGCCTGGAACCCCCCAAGGCGGCGGCACAGCGTCGTCACCCAAACGTCAATGGAGATTCCCCAACCTGGGATAAAGGGAGGTTGGGAAAGAGGGGCGGAGTGGATGCGGGGAACCTCGTGGTGGGGGTGGTAAAGAGGGGTGGGGGGCGTGCTGGGCTGTGGTGGCGGGTGAAGAGTAGTAAAAGCCACTGATAGCGATTCGATAAACCTACCCACTCCACGGAGCATGCGCGGCGCTCTTCACACATGCTCAGCAGGCTCTCTCAAGTCTACGGAGCAGCCCTGCTGGCAGGATTTCCAAAAAGAATGCGGGAACTAGGGGACCCTTCTGAGCGCTTGAGGAATCGGTGCGAGGGGAGGACTCTAGGAGTATCAGCTGTCAGGGCTCATGAAAAGCAGGTGCCATGTACTCTGAACCACGCCCATTTCGGTACTTAGTAACTAATACCAGGGCTGGGATTTTAGTCTATTATACATTAGTCTCCTAGAAGCTAGAGACAGGAAAAAATACATTTAAAGGAAATTAGTATACCTGTGCTCCCTACACTCCACCTGGCCTGTCCCTCTCTTGATGCTTCCACTGGTTGCCCTCACACTAGTGTTGACACAGTGTTTCTCTTGTTCACACATACGTACACACACTCACACACACACTCCACTTATTGGATTCCACTGTGGCAACAAAGGCAAGATGTACAAAGCTAATCCCTCCCCCACCCCTCTCTGAGAATGTCGCATCTCTAGTGACAATAATCACAATTTTTCTATCTTCTTCAAATCAAGCTTGACTGTTTTGCTACTCTAAGCCACATACTATACTGGGCGCTAGCGATAAAACGAAGATAAAGTACAATCTCATACACGACTTTTAATCAAGATCCTTCTAATCAAAACACATCAGAACCCAAAGTACAGAAAGTTATAATTTGACACTTCAAAGACACTCAAAAGAGTAACTGTTAACAGCGACTAAGCCGGCTCAGTATCTTAGAGAGGTTTCTAAGATTCCATGTATGCACACCACCCAGTTCCCCCTCCTACACCTAGGGCTGTCGTGCCCTGGGAAAACAATGAACTATGCTCTCCATGTATTTCATCATCTAGCTTCAAAAGTTAACAAAGCAAAGCAAGCCACAGAGGTTGGCACTGAATTTTAAGCAAGATCACTAATTGTGCTCCCCCCCCCCCCACACACACACACACACTTTTTCTGCTTGAAGTCTCAAGGAGAAAGTGAGCTTTACAAACATGGTTCTGTAAAAGTGAAAGCATTGAAAGTAGCGAGTGCATGGGACTATAAACCGTGAAAGGGTAGCAGTGTGTGTGCACACACTCATAAACTCACATTTGGTTGAACTGACAGTGTTCTTAACTAAGGTCAACCTCTTGAGGGCAGGATCTCATGTCCTCTTGCCTACTCTATGGCTTTGTTATGCAACTCTCCCCCACTCTTCCACATCATCTATTCTTTACCCTCTACTGAATCTCTCCCATCAGCAAAAGACATGTTGTTATTGACTTCAACTTGTTTGAGCACTCACTAGCATTTGATTTAGTTCATGACTCTTTCTTTCCTTAAAATATATATATATATATATATATTTTTCCATTTGGCCTCCAGAATAAAAAATGTGCTCACTTTACTCCTTCATCATTGATCATTTCTTTTCAGTCTCCCTTGCTGGATAATCCCCCATCTTCCCAATCTTTGTCTGTTAGAACTTCCCAATCTTTGTCTGTTAGAACTTCCCAAACTCTGTCTTCTTCAACATTCTAGGTATTCCTGTATCCCATCAAGACCCATGGTTTAAATCTCATCTATATGCTGAGAATGTCCCAAATTATCTCCATCTTCAAACTCTTTTTTGAAGTCAAGACTGGTACTTACAACTGCCTATTCAACATCTGTATTTGGATATCTAATAGGTATTACAAGCTTAACATATTCAAATCTGAATTTGATCCCTAGTTTTCTTCAGGCCAATTAATGATCTCCACCATCCACCTAGTTTCCTGTTTATACGCCACTTCAGAGAGGCCATCCATTACCACCCTATCTAACATAACATCCCATAACTTACAAACCTCACCCTGATTTTTTCTCACAACACCAGTCAATACATGGTATATTTGTTTGTTTATTTTCCCCACACCTAGTATAACTCCTAGAACATAATGGGGCTCAGTAAATATTTCCTGAATGAATGAATTTGTCTTTTGCTATTGTCATGTGCATTTGATAAATACACTGTATAACCTATATTAAGAAGCTCCTTCATAATTGAGTGTATTACTTTACTTCATATATAAAACATAATTTTCATATGTGTTCATTCATTCAACATTCCCCTTAGTGTAACCATGCATACATCTCTTCCATCTTAAAAAAATAATAAAAAAACCCTGCCTCAATTTTATGGTTTTGCTATATTCCTGTTTCTTACACTTTTCTATCAGTAAACAAGTCTTTTAATCCTATCTCAAATATTTTCTAAATTCCTGCTCCATCACCACTGCCTCAGTTCACTTCTTCAGAATCTTTCCTTGAACAAATGATACACCTTCATAACTAGTCTTTCTGACTCTAAATTTATCATGCTGCCAATCCATCCTCTCCACTGTCAACCCAGTGATCAAAATTAGTCAATGTTTCTCCATCATCTCCAATAAAATATACACACTCTGAATGTAAATGTTTTCACCATCTGGGCTTTGACTATCAGCTACCTCATACTCAAGACAAATCTACGCACATATTATTGCCTCTTCCCTATCCCAGGGAATTCCTTGTGTAATTTATTCTTAATGGCAATCAATACTAACAACTACTATTTATTGAGAGCCCACTATGCTTTTGGTATATGCTCTTTGCAAATTCATTTAGCCCTTTATAACAATTTCTAAACATTTATATTATCTGTATTTTACAGACAAGGAAACTGAACTTGGAAAAGGTTCATTGATTTTCTTCAAGACTTTATAGCTATTAAATGGAAAAATCTAGAATTAAAACCAGGTCCGCCCAAGGCCAAATCTTCTACCCCACTCTGACACTATGTGGAGTCTCTCTGATCGTACATTCTCCTCTCCATCCCTCTCTGCACACATTCCCTGAAGAAAATTAGCCACTCATTCTTCTGTACTTTTATAATATGTTTTCCATATTCTTGTTTATGCACTTCGTAATCTTTCTCTACTAGTAAACTTTAAGCTTTTTGATGTTGGTGAACTAATTAAATTATTAAGCTCTGCATTCACAGGATATGGTTGGTGTTCAATAAATATGTTGGATAGACAAACAACACATCTCTAGTCAGATACTGTGTTAAAGCAGTGGGCTGATATAAAAAATGACATAATATAGTTCTTAACTCTTCATAGCTTAATGTTTTGTTTTGTTTTTTCCTGTGTTGACTTCCTAAGTCAGAGATATGCTATCTGATTTAAAATTACTAATAAGCAGGACCTATTAGAACTAATTTTTACTAGCCCAGAAGACCCTTGGTCTATTGGTGAAAAACATGATGACTTTTCATTTAAGAACAGAAGACTTGAGCTTCTCAGTCTTCTGCAAAGCCTACACAGCAGAGGTTACTGCTTTCTCTTTAGTCTTTCAGGAAATTTTTAGCCTGAAATTGTCTATATGACTATGCATCTCTGAATTTCCAATTATTGTAACATAGCATTTAAAAATTATGCAATGATTGGCAATAATTTAGTTCTGGAGTTGAAATGAACTATATGTAGTTTCTGCAGTATATTATTTATCACAAAAGATGATGATATAGGCTCCACGACCATTCGAACCTGTGTTCTGAGTATTTTCAGGACTAGAGATGGGTGCACTCAAATTTCCACACTGACTTTTTTACCCTGTGACAAATGGCACACATTGGATGACATGGATCAAGGATGAAAGTGAATGGTCATATAATTTAACTGAAAAGTTAATTGACCCATCTTGACTCCATTAAAGGAGTGTGAAATATGAACTAAGGGCCTTTGATCTGCAGATCACAGACCACCCACAGAGCATACACTGTGTCTCTGATTTCTAAACTGTGACATATTCAAAGTGGTGCATATTTGGGAATAATTACAGAGAAAGTCATAAAGTCTCTCAGTATTATTTGCCCATTTCCCCGAAGGCTGTAATCCAAATAGATGGAAAATGTCGAGCCAACACCAAACATAAAACACTATTAGAAAAAAATTCAAATATATTTTTTAGGAGCTATCCTGGTCCTACAAAGTCAGATAACCCTGAACTGTACCCCACATCTTTAAAATAAGAATTTTTAAAAGTCATATATACTGATTTTAAAATATAAAAATGAGGTTTATATAAAATTGAACTTTAAGTATTAGTAAATACTCACTTATTATCTTTAAATAATACCTTATTTGACCTAGATGCCCATAAATGGTGGACTAGATAAAGAAAATGTGGTATGTATACACCATGGAATACTACATAGCCATAAAAAGAACAAAATCATGTCCTTTTTAGCAACATGGATACAACTGGAGATGATTATTCTAAGCAAGTTAATGCAGAAACAAAAACAATGAATATTACACGTGATCACTTATAAATACAAGCTAAACACTTCGCACACATGGACATAAAAATGGGTACAGACAGTGGGGAAAACAAACACAGAGGGAGGAAAAGGGGCAAGGATTGAAAAACTACCTATTGACTACCATGCTCATTATTTGGGTGACAGTTTCAGGTGAAGCCCAAACCTCATCATCATGCATTATACTCATGTAAAAGCTTGTATATGTACTCCCTAAATCTAAAATAAAATTAATAACATGCAAAAATAAGTAAGTAAAAATTTCTCTGCAAAAGTTATTGTTAAGAGGATTAAAAAAACACATTCTGGGAAAAATAGTTGCAAATCATATATGTGACAATGGCCTTTTATCCAGAATACATAAAGAATTCTGTAAAGTCAACCAAAAGAAAAAAATCCAATTAGAAAATAGATACCGGATCAATTACATCACCAAACAGGACATGTGTGACAGAACGTACATGAAAAAATATTTAGCAGACAACACCCAGCGCTGATAAAGATGTGGAGTAACAGGAACTCATTTACTGCTGGCAGAAATGCAAAATGATACAGCCACTTTGAAAGACAGTATCACAGTTTCTTACAAAACTAAATGTACTGTTACAATTCAGCAATCGTGCTCCTTGGCATTTACCCAAAGAACTTGAAAACCTAGGTTCACACAAACACCTCTACATGGATATTTATAGCTACTTGATTCATAGCTGCAAAAAAATTAAGAGCAACTATGATGGCCCTCTGTCGGTGAATGAATAATTAAACTGCACTACATCCAGACAACAGAATATTATTCTACATTAAAAAGAAATGAGAAATCAAGCAAAGATATGGGAGAAACTTAAATGCATACTACTAAATGAAACAGTCAATCTGAAAAGTCCACATACTATATAGTACCAATTGTATGAGATTCTGAAGAAGTCAAACTATGTAGACAGTAATAAGATCAGTTGTTGCCATGGTTTGGGGAAAAAGAATGTGTACAGGCAGAGCATAGAGAATTTTTAGGGCAATGAAACTACTCTGTATGATGCAATCATAGAGAATATATGCCATTATATATTTGTCAAAATTCATAGGATGTACAACACCAAGGGTGAACCCTAATGTAAACTATAGATTTTTGATGATACTGGAGTGTCAGTATAGGTTCATTGATTGTAGCAAATGTATCACTCTTGTGCAGGATGTTTATACTGAAGGAGATTGTGCATGTGTGAAGGCAGAATATACATGGGAACTCTTTGGACTTTCTGCTCAATTTTTCTGTGAACCTAAAACTTATCTAAAAAATAATATCTATTAAAAAAAAAGATATTCAACCCATTAGGGAAATTATAACCATGATGATATACCACTATACAATTATTAAAAAGGTGAAATGGTTTTTTAAAAAATACATAAAATGCCAAATCTTGGTGAGGACATGGAGAAACTGACCTATCTAATACATTACTAGTGAGAATGTAAAATGGCACAGCCATATTGGAAAACAGTTTGGCAGTTATTTATAAAGTTAAACATAAACTTACCATATGACAAAACCACACTTCTGAATATTTATCCCAGAAAACCTGTGTGCAAATTTTTATAGCAGCTTTACTTGTAATTGCCAAATCTGGAAAAAAAAAAATCAAATATCCCACTATGGATGAGTGGACAAACAATCTGTGGTACATACATACAATGGAATACTCAGCAACAAAAAAAAAGAACAAACTGTTGATGCATGCAACAACTTGGATAGATCTTCAGGACATTATGCTAAATGAAAAAAGAAAAGTCAGACTCAAAAGGTTACCAACTATATGGTTCCACTCATACAACATTGCTGAAATGACAAAATATTAGAAATGAAGGAAAGATTAGTGGTTGTCACAGGTTTGGGATAGAGAAAGGGTATGATTATTAAGGAAGTTTCTTTGTGGTGGTGAAATTGTTTTATATTCTGATTGTGTTGTTAGTTACTCAAATCTACAAGTGTGATAAAATTGTATAGAACTGTGGAGGCAAGGAGAGAGAGAAATAGAGATACAGAGTACATCAAAACTGGTAAAATCCAAATAAAGTCTGTACTTGAGTTAATATTGACCAGATGTCAATTTCCTAGGTTTGGCTCTATACGTTGTTTATATAAGATACTATCACTAGGAAAAGATACCTGAAGGATAATATATAAAAGGAAAAAATAGAAAACAACTAGCAAGATGATTATCTAACCAAATAAATAATTTTACCACACATAAGCTATCTAAACACATCAAAAGAGATTGTCACTGGGATAAAAAAAGACAAGACCAATTCTCTCTCTATATAAGAAATACATTTAAAATATAAAGACAGCCGGGCTCGGTGGCTCAGCCTGTAATCCCGCGCCTTTGGGAGGCTGAGGTGAGTGGATTGCCTGAGCCCGCGGGTTTGAGACCCGCCTGGGTAGCAAGACCTCATCTCTGCAATAAATCAAAATAAAAAAAATCAGCTGGGCGTGGTAGCGCATGCCTGCAATTCCGGCTACTTGGAAGGCTGAGGCGGAAGGATCGCCGGAGCCCAGCAGGTCGAGGCTGCGGTGGCCGGGAGCGGCCACTGCTCTCTAGTCTGAGTGACAGAGTGAGACTCCAACTCAAAAAATAAATAAATAAATAAAATAAATATAAAGACAAAAATAGCAAGGGGTATTCCATGAGAACAGTAATCAAAAGAAACTTAGAGAGACTATATAATGGTCAAAGTCCACATCAAGACAAATAAAGGGGACATTGAGTAAAGTTAAAATAATCAATTCAACAAATATACAGAATGAGTATATCCTAAATGTGTATGTATATGCTAAATGTGTATATTCTAAATGTGTATGTATATAAAGCAAAAATCTTACAATACATGAAGCAATAGCAGAAGAGTAAGCATGCTTTTCAAGTATTCATAAAGATAGACCATATCCAAGGTCATAACTCAAATCATAACAAATTACAATATTTCAAATTATAGAAAGCACGTTCTCTGACCACAATGAAATTAAATTTGAAATTGATATTAGAAAGATATCTGGAAATTTCTCAAGTATTTGAAATTAAACAAAACACTTCCCAATAACCCAATGATTAAAGAGGAGGTCAGAAGGAAACATTTAAATATTTAATTTAATTAAAATAAAATGGAATGCATCAAAATTGGAGGACTGCAACAAAAGTGGTGCTTAGAAATTGATAGCATTAAGTGCTTTATTAGAAAAAGTCTCAAATAAATAGCCTAAAATTTTACCTAAAGTAGGAAAAAAAGCAAATTTTGAACTCAAAGCAAGCAGGAAAAAAGAAAATAAAAAAGACTGGAAATCAATGAAATTAAAGACCAAAAAGAAAGGAAAATTGGTCAATCAAATCTAGTACTTCTTTGAAAGATAAATCAAATAGGTAAACTCTAATCTACACCAAGCAAGAACAAAAGAACCCTGAGAGCTTATTTAGAGGTTCCAGCAGGGGCAACGACACAAATATAAAAAATGGAATAGAGGATATCACTAAAAATCCTACAGATATAAAAAAAGACAATAAAGGAATATTAAGAACAACTTTATGCCCATAAAGTCAACAATTTAGATAAATGGACCAATTTCTAGAAAGAAACATACAAAGCTTACTCAAGGTGAAATAAATATTCAATGGAATAGTCTTCAGTCAAAAATGAATGAAGTGCTACAAAATGGATTAACATTGAAATTAATATTTTTTATGTATTTATTTATTTTTTTGAGTTGGAGTCTCACTCGGTCACCCAGACTGGAGTGCAGTGGCCGCTCCGGGCCACCGCAGCCTCGCCTGCTGGGTTCCAGCGATCCTTCTGCCTCAGCCTTCCAAGTAGCCGGAACTACAGGCGTGCCCTACCACGCCCTGCTGATTTTTTGATTTATTGTAGAGATGATGTCTCGCTGCCCAGGCGGGTCACAAACTGAAATTAATATAAGGTGAAAGAAGCCGGTAACAAAAGACAGCATATTGTACCATTCCACTTATATGAAATGTCCAGAATAGACAAATCCATAACAACAGAAAACAGATTAGTATTTTTCAGGGGTTGAAGGAAGGAAGTAATGAGGATTACCTGCTAATGAGTACTGGGTTTCTTTGTTGAGTGATGAAAATGTTTTGGAATTACATACTTGTGATAGCTATACAATCTTGAGAATATGCTAAAAACCACTGAATCGTTCACTTTAAAAGGGTGAATTTATAATGACATTAAAACATGAAATACTTAGATATAAGTCTAATAAAATATGAGCTGGTTTTCTGTGACAAAGCAACAAATTACTGATGAAAGAAATTAAAGAAGACCTAAAAATAAAAATTAAAAAGAAGACCTAAACCAATGGAAATGAGAGTCCTTTATAGATTCTGATTTGAAGACTCAATATTGCTAACATGTCAATTATCCCCAATTTGATCTGTAGATTCAATGTGGCTTCAGTGAAAATCCCAGCATTTTTGTAGAAATTCATAAACCAATTTGGCAAATGATAAGGAAAGGCAAATGTCTTAAATAGTCAAAATAACTTTTAAAGACAAAGATTTGTACTATCAAGCTTCAAGGCTTATTATAAAGATACAGGAACTAAGAGAGTGTGTTATTGGGGTAAAGATAGACAAATGGGTCAATGGATCATAATACAGGCTTCAGAAATAAGTCAATGCACACATTTTTATAAAGTTAATCCAGCATAGAAAGAATAGACTTTCAACAAAGGGTGCTGGATATCCATGTGGAAGAAAATGAACTTTGATACATTCCTTGAAACATATACAAAAAGTAACTCAAATGGACTATAAACACACATGTAAAGTCTAAAAATTATAAAATTTCTAGAAAAAAGAACGTAAATAAAAAGAAATTTTCCTTGGTTAGGCAAAGGGTCCTCAGATTTGACACTAAAAGCATGATTCATAAAAGAAAAAATTGTACTTGATTTTTGAAAAAAGGCTCTTAATTTAAGTAAAGAAATGATTCAGGCAGTATCCAGCTGCCTATGGAAACCTTCCTATTCTACCCATATTCTAATATAATAATTTATATTACCTGGGTAAGAGAGTAATTTACCCTTTAACTAATGGGGTGAAGAATTGGTGGTAGCTAAGCTGTAGAAAAGGTAAATATCATCAATAATTTGTGTAAATGGAAAAAGAACTTGGGGCTGCACTCTCTTCAAACCCCTGAAAATGTAGTAGCTATTATAAAATCCCCTAGTAAATAACTTGTTTTTGCCACATTGCAGTCCAGTAAGCTGAGTCAGTATAGTATGTCTCTTCAGAAAATTTTTAATCCTGCCATCAGCAAATAGGCAGGAGCCATTAGAATATTGGGCCCACACAATGGCCTACCCATGGCTACCATCTGCTATTGGCAGGAAGCATGCTAAGTCAATTTACCTATACATAGTATGCTTTTTTCCTCCTGGCATGTTGAATCTCCATTAAAGAGATTTTAAGATCCTTATTATTTTGATAAACTCCTCATAAATAACTAGATATATAAGTGGAGTGTTTGGAGTTTATTTATTCAGCCCGTGCTTCCATATCAACTTCTCAAATAATAATATTTATCAGTCCTAATTTCCTTGCTTTGTTATGGCTATTTATCTATGCAGGCCTGAATTAATATCACCCATTTATTTCATGTGCACTTTAGAAAGAGAACAACACACACTATTAATCTCAACTTAATTAAACAAATGCTCAAACCTTTATCAGAAGCCTAGGGCTCTGCTGAGATTAGATGATCTCCAACTGGCATAGAAGTTAATATGCCTGCAATTTTAAAAACAGATTACTTTTACATTTACTTCTATTTCTAAAAATAATCTGCATTTTTATTTACATACCTGATGAATAAATGAGAGTTAGATCCATTGTCTATGGTATGTGCCTTTTACTTGAATAAAGATCCTGATTTAGAAATATTAAATCACCATGATAAATAATCCAATCATTGATGCATGCTCTGGATGGTCTTTTAAAATCATTGGGAAGAAGGATTTTCATATAACTAAAATATTTATTATTGTTTCCTGCTTTAGTCTACCCTGGAACTAGCTAAATAGAATGAATAAGTATAAAAAGAAAAACCATGATTACAATATCAAAACATAAAACTCATTTTACATCACTAGTGCTTTCCCCCACTAAGCCTGAGCCGTGAGTATCATGGTCAAATGTGATGTTGCAAGGATGCTGGTGTGACCCAAAAGGATAACTCAGAGAGTGACAATTCCCAGGTCCTTCAACTGCCTTCCAGTCTCTGCTGGGATCTTCAGAATGTTTTTTTGTTTTTGTTTTTGTTTTTGTTTCTATCAGATTTGGGAGGAAAGGCAAGGCGGTACCTCCTGGACTAAAGAAGTTTGGAACTCTTCATAGCCAGAAGAATTCACTTAGTACATAGTATGTCAAGGGAAGGTCTTAGCCATCCTGTTGACAGCAATATTTGGCTACAAATTTCTGTCAGCCTAATCTATTTGGAGTATTTGCCCCTAGCAGTATTTGGTCCGGGTTCACTTGCTCTTTCTGCAAAAATCTCAGTCAAAAAAAAAAAAAAATACAACTCTGTGAAATCCCACCCTCCACCGCTTTACTTACACTTCCAACTCATTTCCCCAATAAAACTATCGCCACCGGGGTTGCTTTACTATCTGTTCCCTCCAGATTTACTCTCTATAAGACCTAACAAGACCTAATCAAACCTACTACTTTTGTTTATTCATTTAAATTACCTGTTTTATGACCAGACTGGGACTGACTTCACAAGGAAAATCCTGTAACCTATCCTGAGTGCAAAACTCTGTCTCATCCATAACTATTCTGTATAGCAATAAAAATTAACTGTCAACAACCTTGTTTTGGCCACATGATTTATGAAATTTTCCTTTCATAGTGTTCTAAGTGTACATAAGTATAGGGAACCTCAGCCTTGTCTGCATAATGGATACTAGCCCCTACTGGGCAGTGGTGTGCTACTCTGATAATTGTAAATTTTATTAAATCTTTGTAACTACAGTTCTCTTCTTTGAGATGGTGTTTTTAAACATTGGATATTAAGATATCTCAGAGGGTTGTTGTGAAGCTCAAGTAAAATAACACATGTGAAAAGTGCCATAAAGAATCAAGCATTATAGAAATACAAAGGATTATTATATCACTTAAATATTGAGTTTTCTGTTTCATTTTTCCAATTGACTATTAGTCTCTTTTTTTAAGTGAGAAAGATTTATTGAGAGGCCAGAGAAGCTCCCACAGTGGGAGGGGACGTGAAGGGGTTGCTCCGACCATTAGTTATTTTGAACATTTTTTTTAAATTGGAGATGTAATCATTTGTAGTATAATATGAATTCTGTAATTTTTTAAGTTGATTTAGTTGAAGTCACAAATCTATTCTATAATGATATCACTATCAGGAGAAATACAAGTTGTCCTTGATAGAGACTATATTATCTCTTCGACTTGACTCTCTAATTATGTGTGTCTGTGTGTGCATGTGTGTGTGTTTTATATATGTACACTTAAAGATATCTTGCATAATATCATTCGCCAATATATGCGTTCATTTTTCCATCAATTCAACAAATATTTCCTGAGCATCTACAGGCTTTCTAGTAGTGATTATAGTAAAATGAACAAGACTGAGCAGCTCATATAAATAAACAATCTGGCAAATGAAAGATAGTATCCTGGATGGAAACCTGGAGCAACAACAAAACCATACTGTCTACCAAAAGTGGACTGGATCAAGAAAATGTGGAAATGTGGTACATATACATGATGGAGTATTACACAACCACAAAGAAGAACAAAATCATGGAATCTGCAGCAAACTGGATGGAGTTGGAGACCATAATACTTAGTGATCTATCATAGAAACTACGAACTGAATACCAAATGTTCTCACTCATAAATGGGACCTGAACATTAATCACATTAACACAAAGGAGTGATCCGCAGTCGACGGACACTGGCAAGGATGGGGATCACATAGCATCACAAAGGATACCTGGTCTTAAACCAGGGAAAATGAGGCCCAAACTTCACCTGCACTCAGCCTGTTAGTGTAGCTAATCCTGACTTGTACCTGACTTGTACCTATAATAAGGTAAAATTTTTAAAAAGGCTAAGGCGATGTAAGTGAATTATGGCTTATAGTTAGTAGGTATGTATCAATATCTGTTGTAACAAATGCATATTAATGTAACATGTTAATAATAGAGGAAACTATGAGGAAGGGTATATGGGAACTCTTCATATTATCTTTACAACTTTCTTGTAAATCTAAAACTGTTCAAAAATTAAAAGTTTATTATAAAAAGAATGTCTAGTGGGTGGGAAATATAAGAGAACATAAAGCATATATTGTTATAAGTTTATAATAAAAAATATATAAGATGATAAAAGAGTACCAAAGAAAGGCACAATACTCAATACTATGGCAACGAGTGGGTGGGTTGAGAAAGGGAAATGTTTACAGGATTTCTAAAAGATAACTCTTTAAGAAAAAAAAGGGGGAATTTGTTTGACGTAAAATGTGTGTGCCCTGAGGATGGGGAGAGGAAGAGCACAGGGAGAGGAAGATTAGCAGAGGACAGAAATAAGAATATTCTAGGCAAAGGAAACAACATATGCAAAGATCCTGAGACATGAAAAAGTCTATTGCTCTGGGGAACTGAAAACATGCTCTTTGCATTGGATAAAAAGGTGATTTTATGTGTATGTTTGTGTGTACTCTTGCATGCATGATGTATAATGTTTCTGAAAAGTATGGATTTACATGCCATAATTTCTGTTCATGTTCATTAAACTTACAGTTTGACCATTTTGTTTTGGAATCAATGCCCTGAACTACCATGTAAACTGCATTCAACTTCATTGGGACAGGAACTACATCCTATTCAATGTTATAGCTTCGATAGTTAAATTAGTCTCTGGCACATAAATGTTTGTTGAAAGAATAAATACATATATTGATGAAACTCTTGGATCTGTTCTCTCCCTGCCATTTCTTTTCTGCATGTTCTTTCTTCCACATATAATTATCCAGGTAGCTAAATAATGGAAATTAGCTATATTTGGCACTAAACTAAGATTTATTTTCTCAAGGACAAATGCTATTTTTCAGAATAGCATGAGTGAAAAGTAAGTTTGAATCTGGACTGACTTTTTAAAGATTCCAAACAACGAGAGATAATAGATTTGATCAGGAAGTATGGACTATAAATGTTTATGTCAGAGTACTCACACAAAACATTTAGCAGAATAATTCATATCAGACTGTGTTTGGAAGACTATAAAATGTTTTGGCTTTTTACATCTTACCTTCTCTCCCAATGTGTCCTTTAACTTTCCTCATAATCTTCTGAACTTTCTTCAGTGTTCTTTGATGACTCTTTCTCTGAGCACATCTCAGATAGAAACATTATTTTCCTTATATTCTATACACACACACACACACACACACACACACACACACACACACACACACACATTTTTCTCTCTGTTTCTGATCCCATCCATCGTCTACTCCTACAGCTTCAACCACTGCGTTATATACCAATGACTCTTAAATCATTATCTTCAGTCACACCACTCTCTTGAACTCTAAATATAATTTCCAGATGCCTGCTACACATCTTTACTGAAATTTCTCAGTCACTTCAAATTCAGAATGTCACAAACCAAATTCATCATTTTTCCTTATTATAAAAATCTCACTATCTGGTCTTTTGTGCTCTAGCTCTGTTAATGACATCATCTTACATAGTTATTTGTGCTAGAAACATTGTAGTTATCTTTACCTCCTCCATCTTCCTCATTTCCCACATCTAGTTGGCAAGTTCTGTCAGTTCGATGCAAACAACAAAATGTCCTATCTCCTTTCTTGAAAATCATCACTGGATCATAAATGTACCGAAAATAAAATGCAAACTCCTTTCCATGGCCTGCAAGTTTCTGTGTATCTCTCCAGTCTCATTTAAGTTTTCCACTCTTACCAAATTCTAGCCAAACTGACTTTTTCCACATTCTTTCATATGCCCCAGATTTTGCTTAGCTAATTCCTACTCATCTGTGGGTTCTCAATGTAACTGCCTCTTTCCTTTCCTTAGGAAAACTTTTGCCAGCCCCACCCCTTTCACTAGGTTAGATTTTCCTGCCATGCACTTTAGAGCACTCTTTATTTTACATTTGTTATCACTCATCAATAATAATTATTACTAATATTTGTTGAAAACTTACCATGAGATAGATGACAAGTATATCTACATTTAATAGATAAGAATTTGAAAGTTAAGTAATTGTTCTAACAAATAATGGAACTGAGCTCAAATCACAGCAATGCTGGAATCAATGCCCTGAACTACCATGTAAACTGCATTCAACTTCATTGGGACAGGAACTACATCCTATTCAATGTTATAGCTTCGATAGTTAAATTAGTCTCTGGCACATAAATGTTTGTTGAAAGAATAAATACATATATTGATGAAACTCTTGGATCTGTTCTCTCCCTGCCATTTCTTTTTTTAGTATTCCCAGTCCATTCTTCAATCATTTCTCATCTGGACAATTTTGAGAGCCTCCAAGTGGTCACCTTGATTTGTTTTCTAGATCTGTGCTGGAAGTTCAGCTTGCAAGACCTCTGAGACGTTTCTATTTGATCACGTTGACTTGTCACAATTGTCTTTCCCGTGTAGATGTGCTACAGAAAAGACTAAAATATCTCCTGACCTTTGGAAGTTCACAGTCTAATGTGGGAGACAGACTCATAGGTGATGAATACTAACTGAAAACAGACTTCATGTTGTCAGTGTGGAAAAGGAAAATATTTATTCTTACCAGAAAATGGGAAAGTCAAACAGCTTTTTAGAATTTAATATTGAAGTTAGACTTTGATGGAAGGGTAAGATGATACTCCTAACATATATATCTGATAAGATGTAGGTGATTACATTACCTCCTGGCTTAAAAAAATCAATAACTCTTCATCACGTTCAGGTTTTAATATAAACTTAGTAGTATACAAGGCCCTTTATGAACTTGTGCCTGCATGTATCTCCAGACTCATCTTTTGATAAGTCCCCATTTACAGCTTATATTTTCCTAACTATACTATGTTTCTTAAGCTTGTGTGTCTGTATAAATCATACCTGTACTTCCTCCTTCCCTTTTTTGTATGCTCAAATCACTCCTAAATTTCTGTCATAGCTTATTTTAAGTAGTTCCTTCTTTCTGAAGCCTTCCTAACAGATGGATTAGGTCAATTTTCTCAGCTTTTTGTTTTAGTAGCATCAATATCTTTCCTTCATAGTACTTGTATTTGGTATACACACATTTATTGTGAGATTATTTGATTATTGTCTGATTCTTCCAGTAAAATATAAGTTATAAGGTGGCAGGTTCATGTCTACTTTTTTTTACTACTGCATATCTCTATCATCTACCACAGCATTATATACTAGATGCTCAGTAAATAATAGTTGAATTAATGAATTAATCAATATTTATCCTCTGTGTCATATTTTTACTTTGCACATATCTCTCCTATTGCACATTTGTACATGTCTATTTTTCTTACTACTTTGAAATCAAGAAGGCTTTTATAAATTACATGCATGGCAAATCAAGGACATAGAATGGAGTCAATATATCCAATGAGCAGCCATTTTAACATTGTTTAGCTTTGTCATGTTTTTCTGGCAGTTCACATTAATTTACCCTCTAGTCACTAGCCAAGGACAGAGCTGGTTTCTCAGAGGTAGCTATTGATAGTTGTTTTACAACACCCTCCCCAACTGGTTTTGTCAACAAGTTAACCTAATCAGTCCTTCATGACCTTCATGGCATAGACACCATCAACATGGCAGTATTCATGTGACTAACCCATCCATCTGCCTGCCGTACATCACCTGATATTACCTGTGCTTACCTACCCTTTGTGATGATGTTGAAGAGACCACCACTCATTCACCTTAAAGACCTGCCCCCATCAAAGGGAAAGTTTACTTATTAAATGTTGATGGAATTTACCATTAAAAAAATAAATTAGATCCAAAGTGGAAAAAAAAAAAAAAAGAATTACATTTGTCTTTCTTCCTCAAGTCTTCTACTAATAAAAAAATAGTTTATTGCATCAGTATTGACATTTTAGGGAAAAAAGAAAAGATTTTAAAGCAATCAAGCTCAAGCAGCCATTTGCCTTTGCTTTGTTAAACCCTGGTGTATCCACATGACTCCTTGAGCTATGGCTGCCATGTTTTTCTAGCTTTGGCCCCCTCCACTACCTTGAGGAGGTGAATTTCCTCTCTCTTTCTTTCTAATTTACTTTCTAGTCATTGTTTTCTTAAGCACTGGCCAAGCCATGTGTTCTTTGAGCACTGACCAGGCCATGTTTTCCTAAGTGTTGACTTCCTCCTCTGCATTGGGGAAGTGAATCTCCTCTCTCCCAACCTCTAATTTACTTTCTGGCCATTGTTTTGTAAGACTCTGGTGTGCCCACGTGGCTCTTTGAGCTATGGCCACTATGTTTCCTAGCTTTGTCCTTCCCATCTCCCACTTTGGGGAGGTGAATTTCTTCTTTCTCTCTCTCTCTAATTTACTTTCTAATAAACTGTATTTTCCAATCTAACTTCTGCGCAATTCTTTGCATCTTTCATGTGGCACCAGATCACAAACCAGACACAATCTCCAGGGGGTCTGACCTAACATTTTGGAGGCCCATACTAGGATTTTTGATCTAGCAGGAATGATCAAAGGAACAAAGACAGTCTTAATAGAAATGCATGTTTTTTCTATAAATGAGAAAAATTTGGTTTGAAAAGTATAAAAGATTTCCTGGAAGTCACACAGCCTGTAAATCATCCAAATTGGATTCTAAATAAACTTTCATAACATAATATATATATTTGTAAATGGTAATATCTATTCACTGATGATTGTTCCAATGACTACTTTTTTATATAATTTTTTCTCATCAACAATTAGCAGTATGACATCTGACAGACCTGAATTTAAATCATGGTTTGCTCGCAGTTAATGTTCAGATGCACATAAACAAATGCAAAAGTTGAGGATTTAGGCAGTTTTCTGAACAAATATTACATTTGTAAATAATTAACAGAAATATTTCTCTAGTTTTCTAGCAAATCTCACATTTTGTTAGAATATCCAGGTGCTACAATTAAAGTCAAAGAGATCATCTCTTTTTTTTAATTATGTGAATAATTGCTCCAATCCTCCGCTTTGCATTAAGCTACAAATTGAGTAAAATTTCCCCTGAAATTATCAAGTAAAAAATGAGTGCCCAAATAAATAGCTAATTGCCTGAAATTACTGATTGTTTGGTTACCCGGCCTTGGTGCATTTAGATATAGCCATGATGGAGTTTGAAGAAAGAAAAATAAACACCCCTTTAGCATGCCTACCATGGTGCTTCATCATATATATTCAGAGAGTTAGTATTATATTAAAAACTTTCACTTTTTTCAATTTTTCATTTTATCTCTTGAAGTAAGTTTATGTTGCGAAAATTTATGTCAGTACAGAGTAAAAAAATGACTTAAGAGCAGCTTATCAGTTCATTTTATTTTAGCCAATTGTCACAAACAATTGGACATGAAGAAAAATTCTAAAGGTTGAAAACTAAATAAGAACTAAAATAATTTAATAAACTAGAAATGTGAGAATTAACTAGGAATAGTTTCACATATCTCATTTGTATTTTGCTAAAACAGAACCTAGGAAGTCAGGATAAACCAGTGACAAATGTGTAGACACATTGAAAACTGGAAAAATATGTTGATGTTAAATATTTACTAATGTAAAAGAGGTCTGGGAAATCTTAAAGTTTATGAAATTATTTAAAAATACCCCTGAGGGAAAATGTCATCAAAATTATAATAAGAAACAAAATGGATGCTTAGGAATCCATTTTTCCTCTTTGAACTGGTGAATTAAACTTATTACAGAGATTTCTATTACTAAAAAATGCTTTCCAAAATTCTAATAGACCCAGTTTGCCAAAGACTCAATCCATACTAAAGTCATTTCATAAAGGGGAATTTTTTTCTATATTTACTTTAAAAATTTTTTTTATTTTGAAGATGTGGGTTATAATTCAGGGTTAGGTATACAAATGTTCATTATGCAGATACACTTGTTGATGAGGTGTGCCCCTTACCTCCCCTGGCAGTTTCCCACTACTGCCAATCCTGACTCCCATCCTGGAAGTTTCCAAACAGTAGTTTCCAACTACTATGAATCCCTTTCTTATATTATTATGATAATTGTTCAAGGTCCACTTATGAGTGAGAACATGTGGTATTCAGTTCTTTGTTTCTGTGATAGATCATTCATTATTATAGACTCTAAGTCCATCTAAGTTGCTGTGAAGTTCATAATTCTGTCCTTCTTTATGACTGTGTAATATTCCATCATGTATATCTACCACATTTTTAAAATCCAGCCCTCTTTTGATGGGCAGCACGGTTGGTTCCATGCTTTTGCTATTGTGAATAATGCTGCAATAAACATGTGTGTGCAGGTTACTTTTTCATAGAGTGATTTGAGTTCCTCTGGGTATATGCCAGTAGGGGGATTATAGGGTCATATGAAAGGTCAATTTCTAGATCTTTTAGGAATCGCCACACTGTTTTCCACAGAGGTTGTACTAGTTTACACTCCCATCTACAGTGTAGGAGCGTTCTCTTTTCCCTGCATCCTCTCCAGCATCTGTTGTTTTTTGAGTTATTGTTGATGGCTGTCCTGACTGGAGTTAGGTGGTATCTCAGTGTGGTTTTAATTTCCATTTCTTTGATGACTAATGAGGCTAAGCATTTTTTTCATGTATCTGTTAGCTGCAAGTATATCTTTTGAGAAGTGTCTATTCATATCTTTTACCCATTTTGAAATGGGGTTGTCTGTTTGTTTCCTTTGTATTCATATCTTTTGCCCACTTTGTAATGGGGTTGTTTGTTTTTTTCCTTTCTGCATGTTTGAGTTTCTTGCAAATCTTAGATGTTAAGCCTTTGTCAGATATACAGTTGGCAAATATTTTTTCCCAGACTATTGACTGTTTCCCTGCTCTTTTGATGGTTTCTTTTGCTTTGCAGAAATTTGTCAGTTTGATGAGGTCCCACTTATCTATCTTATCTCTTAAGGCATGGGCAATTAGAATTTTGATCAGGAATTGGTTGCCAGTTCAAATATCCATAAGGGTGTGCCCTGCATTTTCTAATGTTCTTAGAATTTGAAGTTTAATGTTTAGATCTTTGATCCACTTAGAGTTGATTTTTGTGTATGGGGATAGGTAGGGGTCTTGTTTTAATCTTCTGCATGTGGTCAGTCAGTTTTCCCAGCACCATTTACTGAATAGGTTCTCCTCTCCCCAGTGGTTTATGGTGGAGAGTTTGTCAAAGATGAGTTGGTGGAGAAATTGAGGTTTTACTTCTAGAATCTCTGTCTTGTTCCATTGGATTATTTGCCTGTTTTTGTACCAATACCAGGCCATTTTGATTATTATAGCTTTATAATAAAGTTTAAAGTCTGGGAATGTGATACCTCCTGCTTTTTTTTTTTTTTTTTGACTGAGGATTGCTTTGACAATTCATGATCATTTATGAATTATGTTTCCATATGAATTCCTGTATTGTCGCTTCCAGGACTAAGAAGAATGCTGCTGGTAATTTAATGGGTATTGTGTTAAATCTGTAGATTGCCTTAGGTAAGATGGATGTCTTAATGGTGTTGATTCTTCGAATCCATGAGCATGGAATATTTTTCCATTTGTTTGTATCACCTTTGATTTCTTTGAGCAGTGTTTTGTTTTGTAATTTTCATTGTAAAGATCTTTCACTTCTCTGGTTAGGAAGATGCCAAGGTATTACAGTATTTATGGCTATTGTGAATAGAATTGTGCTTTTTATTTGAATTTCTGTTCATTTAAAAAAATTGTTGGTGTACAGGAACGTGACTGTCTTTTGCACATTTATTTCATACCGTGAGACTTTGCCAAAGTCCTTTATCAGTGCAAGGTTTTTGACAGACTCTCTTGGGGTTTTGAGGTATAGAATCATGTTGATGGCAAAGACAGATAACTTAACTTCCTCTTTTCCTATTGGAATACCCCTGATTACTTTTAAGTAATTCTACTTTTTCCATATTGTGGCATAAGAAGAAATGTTGCTTAAAAAATAAATTTCTGACTTGCCCCACTATAATTAAAGCTTATGTCATCTGGTCTGACTTCGGTGGAAATGTTGAAGAGCTGTTTGATTCGTCCCTTCTACCCCTTATATGATATTTCACCAACTATGTGGAGACTTGTAGTTAAGCTAACTCTTCAGTTCTCTTAGGTTACTTTTACAAGGGCAAGTTTTTTTTAAACATTCACATGAATTACTTTGGCTAGCTTACCCTGGCCCTTCTCTAAAAATTTCAGATCTTACATAAGCCATAGATGCTGAAACTGAATACATTATCCCACATGGAAACCATACTAAAAACTTAACTAATGCAGAATATACCAAGAAGATTACATCTCGGCTCCTTCATGCTGTTAATATAGCTATATATAAGATAATGTCACCATTTACAACCATAGGGCATTCTATTACTGACATTTTTGACCTATGATTCCCACAGGCCCAATGCGATTATTTGCTAGACTACCCAAGACCATCTTGTATTCGTTTCTGCATGAGCCTGCCTTTAATAGACTTTGTCTCATTTATGTTTATCCACTTCAACTTGTGAAAGTTGTTTGGAATTCCAATCTTATCCCATCTACCCAAACCTCCAGACCAACAGAGGCAGAATTCATTGAGTATTCCCTAGAGAAAATTTCAAATATGATACACTTGTTTGGTGGGTCTGCACACAAACATGACACAAAGATGTGTAACATTTCCCACTCCTCTGCCCCTTAATAACACTGCCTAATAAAACCCAAAGTCTTATTTCTAGATGCTCTTACCTGATTCTTTGGTCTCTGTTGGTGTTCAAAGAATGGACAGCAACAGCTCAGGCATAAATGGGAGTTGGCCCTACAGTCAGATGCTCTACGATGTGTCTTTCTAGAACTCACTGCACCTCAAAATGAGTGCTGTCTATAAGTGTGTTGCCCCTGGAGTACAGTCTGAGAAAAAAGAAACATGTGACTTGGGGTGGAACAGTGGGGCTGTTGAGAAACATGGCAACTCAATACATGATGAGAAGGGGAAAGAAGTTCCCAGAATAGGCGATCTCATTTTAACCCTTGCTCTCTGGGGATGCAGACAGACTTTATGCTGGCTGTACTATATTAAAAAACAAAAAAGAAAAGCCTAGTAACTCTTTAGGTCAACTATTTCTCCTTGTTAAGAGGAATAGAATCCAGAAGAAAGAGTAAATGAGACTTCATCCCTTATAAAGGCTAGGCTCTACATATTTCTCAGGAATGGAAAGGGAAATAGACCACGTTATTTTTTCTTCCTCTATTTTCTTCTGTGATATTCAATTACACTTTCTTACTTAAATTCCTGGTGTTCCCATCTCAAAACTGTCCCTATCACTAGACAGTTCCTGGCATAAATATATCCTTCCACATCAGCCCAGACCATGTGGGCCATCAGTCAATTGGCCAAGTCCTCTCTTTTAATAATTAGATTGTCCCTAGTTATATATCATCTAGGTGCTACAAATATCAACATGAGTAATTAACTTGGACCATGAACCTAATTTACAGCATCTAGTATGTCCTAGCATTCAGTATATAAGTCATAATAAACAAGTGTATTATGATATAAATGCAAGTTTGTGGTAAAATCTTTAAAATATATTATACCAAAGTAAGTTTTGAAGAGATTAATTATTTGCTAACTGAAAAGATACTTTGTGCTTTAATATCTATAGTATAGTTGCTAGTAAAGTTAATTTGTAATTTTAAGCACTTGGACTTACGAGGGGCAGAGGACAACTGGAGTCTTATAACTGAATTTTTAGTTTATTTATTGTACTTCTAATTTATACTACATCTAATCCTAAAAAGGATTCAAGGCAAGTGATATTGTTAAACTGGAGATGTGTTATCATCAATCTTATATAGTTATTTCATTCAAATATTTTTAAAATAATGATTTTATATATTTACATCATCCTATTTTTACTTAAATGTCCCCAAATAACTAGATTGAAAAAATAGTTTTTATCCTTGTATACCTAAATCTGAATTGTACCCTACATCTTTAAAATAAAAAAAAATTTAAGAGAAACAAAAAAATACAAAAAGAAGCATTTTGTGATGAAAAGGCAAAGCATATTGCTGAAAGGCCAGAACTTCATTCTAAGAAATGAATAAGTGACAGAACATTTTTCTTCATCAAATTAATGTGTCCCTATTCCCTTCCTTTTCAACTCTCTCCAATAATTTAATGCAATATAATTAAAAAATAGTGTTTTCCCCGTTAGAGGGAAATATATTTACTGCTATATGATGGTGTTTTTTTTTCTCATTCTTCAAAGGCAGTATTTGAAAACATTTCTTCACATTAGCTGTTAGAATCAACTGCCATGCCATCAAACTCATGATTATTAGTGACCCTGAACTGAGTTATCAGCACTGTGACTATCAGCACTGTGGTTGATATGAAAAAAGCAATGAAAGAGGCATCCAATTTTTTAGGCAAGAGTAATTAGGTTTTAAGAAGAGAAAAATGCAAGAAGAAAATGAGAATAAAACTAGGCTAGGCGATGTGCTAGATGCTTTATATGTTACCTCATTAAATCATCAAAATTCTACAAAATAGATATTATTATCCATATTTTGCAGATAAGGAATTGAAGTTCAAAGAGGTGAAGTGCCTATAGCTCATTAGTGGCATAGCTTATTTTTTATTTATTTATTTATTTATTTTAGATTCGAAGTCTCCCTTTATCACACAGGCTGGAGTGGAGTGGCATACTCATGTCCGTTGCAGCCTCAACCTGCTGGGCTCAGGTGATCCTCCCACCTCAGCCTTCCAAGTAGCTGGAACTACAGGCATGTGACACCATGCCTGGCTAGTTTTTTGATATATTGCATAAATGGGGTCTGGCCAAGTTGCTCAGGCTGGTCTCGAACCTCTGGGCTCAGGCAATCTTCTAACTTCTGCCTTCCAAAGTGCTGGGATTACAGGCATGAGCCACCACACTTTGCCTAATTAGTGGCATAGCTTAACTGGAATTGAAATCTGTCTGAGTCTAAAGGTAGTGCACATCTCACTACTCACCACTATGGTAAAGGGAAATCATAATGAAGAATGAGGTACAAAAATAGAACAGTGGTACTCATTCTTTTTTCCACTGTGCTATTCTGCCCCAACAATAAAGCAAAATAATATAGTTTTGTTATTTAGTTTATTTACATAGTTGAACTGCTTCTAAATAAATTATGTTTATAAAATTGAGGAAGAATTTTGAATTTCTGCATTTAGAAATAAGGGTTGGAAAAATAAATTCTAAAGACTGAGACTTAGAAATGCTAGCTTGAAGCATTAAATACCAAGCATCTAAGCCTCCAAACGTAGCCAGTGAGTTTATAATCTAATCATTTATACTGGCATTTAAACTCTTGGGAATCTATTCCAAACATTCAAATTAAAGAAACCATTTTCAGGGGAAATTATAAATAATTAAACATGTGCTGACATGGTTGTAGCATTAATATTCTAACGCCAATGTACAATCAACTAAAGGTTTTTATTGACTTTGCACATTGGTTGACAGCTTGACGGATTTGGTGAACAACTAGAAAACTTTGCAATCAGAGCATGTTTGCAAAAATAATCAAAAATTTCAATTTTTAACAACTTTCTGGAGGCATAGGTCTGCCTAACCTTGAAAACGACTGTTATTTAATATTACTTCTCTCTCTAGCTATCACCTTATTTTCTTTTCCTTCCAAACTTCTCAATTGTTCTGCATAAAATTACTTTTCTTTCTATGTAATCTCTTCCTATATTTACCACTCCAGTTTTATTTCTTATTCACCTCACTAGGGTAACTTCTTGACCTCCTTGTTAAGAAATTCACATTCTCTCTCCACAGAATGTTTTTGTACATCATCTCCACCTTGAAATGCTTTCATTGACCTCCATACCACTATCTATCTTGATTATTTCCTTTATCCACATATACTCATTCTTTATTACCTTAGTTATTCTTCCCCTTACACTTTTCTGTGGACTTATTTTTAATGCTACTTTTCGGTTCTTACTCTTTACACCAGACATTTTATTTATTTTATGGCTTCTGTAGCATCTATGTTGATAATAACTAAACTAGATCATTAATTAACTTCCACTCTCATACGTTCTACTGAATATGTTTACATAACTACTATCATTACTGTAGATTCTTCAAGTCCCAAATATATATATTTTATAAATATCTATTTCCTAACTCTCCGCTCCTTCGATTGTAACATTATCTTATCTATTGTTAATCACTTTCCTTCGCTCATTACATTAGGTCAGTAACCAAGTTCTATCAAATTCTTCCTTTTCACTGTTCTTATGCCTCTAAGTCAATTGGACACCCTGTTCAAGCCAGAGCTAGACCAACATGCAAAACTACCACCAGCTTTTTGCATTATGTCTCCAGAATCTCACCAAGTCTAAATCTTATGCTTTTGCTTTAGTGCTTGCTCTGTCATCCCAGATTCTTGCATATTGACCATTTTTCTCTGCCAAGTTTTCCCCACTAAAATCTTAGGTTGAAGGATTCGACATTTTAGATTTAACATTTTTTAAAATTTTCTATGGCATTATTTATATCTTTGCCCTTCTAATAAGACTGTATAACATATCCAGTGGCCCTGCCATGCAATAAAGGTTACTGAAGTTCTGACAGATTTCAAGAACCTAGAGATTATGTAATTCTACTGTCTCTCTGCTTGCTTGAACCATAATTCCCTTGGAAACAAAAACAAGGAAAAGTGGAAATAGATTATTCCTGTCTTAACTTCTCTATCCAACCTGAATCCCATTATCTATTACTGAAATTTTATCTTGCTATTTACTCATCTTTTTATTAATTGTCCTTATATAGTATCCACATGATAAGTCCAAACCATGTATCAATCTAAATGTTCATGTCTCTGGATTAACTATGTTGAGTGTCTGAATGTTGTTGGAGAAAACTGCAAATTGGTCTAATGCAAATTATTGGTCTCTAATCTCAACTTGCTTCCAATGCAACACAATAATCTTCCTATTTTCCTCTCTTAATAATAGCTATTTCAAACTTTCTCTACTCTCCTACTCTCAGTACCCCTCTCCCTCAGAGTCTCTTCAAACAGTCTAACCTACATCTATGTGAATAAGTTAAAAACTATCATAAGAGAAGCCCTCAAATGGTCTGCCATGAGGCATCACTTTCCCTGACTTGAATATATACTACAAAGCTATAGTAACCAAAACAGCATGGTACTAGCATAAAAATTGACATGTGGATATAAGAAATAGAATACAGAACCCAGAGATAAAGCCACATACCTACAACTAACTGATCTTCAGCAAAATTGACAAAAATATACACTGAAGAAAGAACATCCTATTCAATGAATGATGCTGGGATAACTGAATAGTCATATGCAGAAGAATAAAACTGGATCCATATCTCTCACCATACACAAAATTTAACTGAAGATGAGTTAAAGACTTAAGAGTAAAACCTGAAACTATAAAAATCCTAGAAGAAAACCTAGGAAAAATTGTACTGGACATTGGCTTAGACAAATAATTTATGTCTAAGACTTCAAAAGCAAATGCAACTAAAACACAAATACACAAAAGCAATTTAATTTAAAAAAACAAAAACCTTTTCACAGCAAAATAATCAACAGACTAAATAAACAATCTACAGAATTGGAGAAAATATTTGCAAACTATGCATCTGACAAAGAGCTAAATATCCAAAATCTAAAAAGAACTCAAAAAACTCAACAGGAAAAAAACAAATGACCTGATTAAAAATTTGGGAAAAGATCAAAAGAGGACTGCTACATATAAAAAAAGTGGTACATATACACAATGGAATATTACACAGTCATAAAGAAGAACAAAATCATGAACTTTGCAGCAACCCGGATGGACTTAGGGTCTATAATACTGAGTAATCTTTCACAGAAACAAAGAACTGAGTATCACATGTTATCACTCATGAATGGACCTTGAACAACTATCACAATACTATAAGAAAAAGATTGACAGCAGGGGGAAACTGCAGGGTGGGGGGGAAGTATGAAAGTGGGATTGGCAGTAGTGGGAATCTGCCTGGGGAAGGGGGTGGCACACCTCAACAAAGGTACCTGCACAATGAATATTTGCATACCTAACCCTGAATTGTACCCCACAATTTTAAACTAAAAAATTTAAAAGTTAAAAAAATTTTGGGAAAAGGACATGAACAGACTTTTTTTTTTAAAAAAAAAGGCATATACACTTTTTACAAACATACGAAAAAAATGTTCAACATCACTAGTTATGTGAGAAATGCAAATTAAAACCATAACTTGATCCTATATTACACCAGTCAGAATAGCTATTATTAAAAAGTAAAAAATAGCATATCATTGTAGCTTTATAATAAAGTTTAAAGTCTGGGAGTGTGATGCCTTCTGCTTTGTTGCCAAAGAAACCATAAAGAGAGCAGGGAGACAGCCCACAGACTGGGAAAAAATATTTGCCAACTCCATGTCTGACAAAGGCCTAACATCAGGATCTGCAAGGAACTCAAATGTGCTGAAAAGAAAAAGACAAACAGCCCCATTACAAAGTGGGCAAAAGATATGAACAGACACTTCTCAAAAGAAGACATAGGAGCATCCAACAGATACATGATAAAATGTTCAGCCTCACTAGTCATCAAGGAGATGCAAATTAAAATACTGAGATACAGCCTAACTCCAGTTAGAATGGCCATCATCGATAACTCATAAAATAACAGATGCTAGAGATGATGTGGCAAAAAGGGAACACTTCTACACTGTTGGTGGGAGTGTAAACTAATACAACCTTTGTGGAAGTCAGTGTGGCGATTCCTAAAAGTTCTAAAAATTGAACTTCCATATGACCCCACAATCTCCCTACTGGGAATATACCTGGAAGAATTCAAATTACTCTATGAAAAAGATACCTGCACATGTATGTTTACTGCAGCATTGTTCACAATTGCAAGACATGGAACCAACCATGCTGCCCACCAAAAGAAGACTGGATAAAAAAATGTGGTACATATACACATTGAAATATTACGTAGCCATAAAAAAGAACAAAATCATGAACTTTGCAGCAACCTGGATGGAATTAGAGTTTATAACACTGAGTGATCATTCACAGAAACAAAGAACTGAGTATCACATGTTCTCACTCATAAGTGGACTTTGAACAACTACTGTAATACTATAAGAAAAGGACTGACAGTAGCAGGAAACTGTGGGGATGGGGGGCGGGATTGACAGTAGTCCATATCTGCCTGGGGGAGGGTGGCATACCTCATCAACAGGGGTGCCTGCACAGTAAATATGTGTATACTGAATTATATCCCACAATTTTAAAATAAAAATTAAAAGAGGGAAAAAAAATCACATATGTTGATGAGGATGTGGAGAAAAGGCAACTCTTATACATTGTTGAAGGGAGTATAAATTAGTATAACATCTATGGAATACTGTATGGTGACTTCTCAAAGAGCTAAATTAAAGTTACTATTCTATCCAGCAATCCAACCAGGTATCTACCCAAAATAAATAAATCATTATATAAAATAGATGCACTTGCCAGGCTTGGTGTCTCAGTCTGTAATCCCAGTGCTTTGGGAGGCCAAGGTGAATGGATTGCCTGAGCCCACAGGTTCGAGATCCACCTGGGCAACTTGGCAAGACCTCATCTCTACAATAAATGAAAAATTAACCGGGTGTGGCAGCGCACGCCTATAGTTCCAGCTACTTAGAAGGTTGGGGTGGAAAGATCGCTGGAGCCCAGCAGGTCAAGGCTGCAGTGGCCAGGAGCGGCCACTGCACTCCAGTCTGGGTGACAGAGTGAGACTCCAACCCCCCCCCCAAAAAGCAGAAAAAAAGAAAAAAACATAGATGCACGCATATGTTTATCACAGCACTATTCACGATAGCAAAGTCATGGAATCAACCTGTGTCTATCAACAGATGATTGTACAAAGAAAATATGGAGTAAACACACACACACACACACCCTGGAACACTACTCAGTCATAAAAAAGAATGAAAGTATGTCTTTTGAAGCAACATAAATGAAACTTATCCCAAGTGAAATAACCCAGAAAGAGAAAGTCAAATACTATATGCTCTCACTTGTAAATGGGAGCAAAACAATGAGTACACATTGACATAAAGAGTTGAATAATAGACATTGGAGACTCAGTGAAATGGGAGAATGGTAGGGGGTAATAGATGAGAAAATACCTAATGGCTACAACGTTTACTATTCAGGTGATAGCTACACTAAAAGTTCAGACTTCAACATTATACAGTGTATCTATGTAACAAAACTGTACTCCCTAAATCTATATTTTTTTAAATGTCTGCCATTCCACTTATAAACATACCTTCTCAGTACTCAGTTTCTCTTCCTCCCATCCTGTCACAATGGAAGAGGTGATCTAACTCTAGTCTAAGGCTAGAACTTTCACATATGCACTTGATCCTATTGTTTTCTGATGTCTCACCCAAGCATGTTCTCTCTCCTCTCCTCTCCTCTCCTCTCCTCTTCTCTCTTCTTCTCTTCTCTCCTCGCCCTCTCTTCTCCCTCTCCTGTCCCTCTCCTTCTCCCTCTCCTGTCCCTCTCCTTCTCCCTCTCCCTCTGCTCTCTATCTCCATCTTTTACCCTTTCCTCTCTACTAGTTCTTCCCAACAGCACTGAAACATGTTTAACTATCTTTAAAAAAAAGAAAAAAACATGGCTTTCCTTAATCTGATGCCCTCCTCCCCGTTACTACGACATTCTTTGCTTCTGCAAAATAGCCAGATTTCTGTAAATAGTTGTCCACATTTATCATTTCAATACCCAGCCCTCTCATTCATTCTTTAATTTGCCACAATTTTGTTCCCACCCATTGATCCACTGAAATTGCCAAAGTGAATTGTGACCAAGAATTGCTACATCCAATGGTCACATTGACTTCTCTTTACCGAAATACCTCTTTTGGTTTCTAAGACAGTATCCTGCTTTTCCTCCTTCTATGTAGTTACTGCCATTTTTTCTTGTCTTGCTACTGTCTTTTTGGGGGAATCTCTAATTCCTTCAAATGTCCTTTAAATGATGGTATTTCTTGGTGTTCTATCCTCAGTTCTTGACTCTTCTCATTTCATTCTTCTTTCCCCATGTAATTTTATTCCTATATGCTAATAAATCAAAAAATTTCATCTCCAGTTCAGATTTCCTTTCTAAACTATTAGATAACTCTCACTTGAACATTCCTCAGACTATTCCATTCAACATATCCAAAACTGAATTTTTTAACCTTCATCTCTAACCCCTGTTGGAACTGTTCCTCCTACTTTGTTTCTATTCTCAGTAAATGTCCTCATCATCTCTACCTCATTGTCCTTACTCAGAAACCTAGATGTCAACCTTGCCTCTTCCTTCTTTTTCACTGAACTTCTTATCATTTTCTAGACATTCTCAGTGCTTTCATAATACTGTACTTTTGCAAACAGTGCTTCCTATGCCTAAAATTCCCTCTCATCTTCCTCTTTACATAGTATATTTCCTACTCATCTCACCCAGATTTATTCTTGCAGATTTAATAGTAAGCATCCTTTCAGGACTTCACTCTTCTGAGCTTCCATAACAGCATATTTATAACTTTGTTGTTAATAATATCATCATTTTATTCACTTTTTTAGTTCCCATAAGATTGTGAGTAATGTGAAGTTAGAGGCTTGTGCTTTAGTCATATCTGTACCAATGTACTTAATACACTACAAAATTTTGACTTGAAAAACTAGAAGAAATTTTCAAAAGGTTTTGGTAGGAAAACATAGAAATGTCCAATCTATGGAAAGTAAAGATCTTTCCTTTATCTCAACACAAATACTTTTATGTCACTTTTATCTTATTATTAAAAATATAATATTTACTGTGGGATTATTGGAAAATACAGATAAATTTTATTAAAATAACTCCCACAAAGTTACCATTATTATTTTTAAATAACAAAAAGTTATGATGAAGATTAGAACAAACTCCTGTATATTCTATAGCTATTATTCCTCAGGAACTTTTAGAGACTCCACACACTTCCTCACATAGTTTTAATTCCTATGGGTGTCTTTTTGCAACCTAATGCTAAAAACAACTGGTTTTGGCCAAATAAGATCTGTTCTGCATTAAAATTGTTGAGTTTGGTTTTTTTTTTTTTGTTCTCTTTCATAGTCATAGAAAACAAGTGATAAGTATCTTCTCTTTCTCTACATAAACGTTCATTTTCTTGCAAGCAGCATTTATATTATCCCTTATCCTTCACCTCATCAGACAAAATAGCCTTAATTGTGTTAGGGCCCAGTATCCGTCTTGTTAATTATTTAGGTTAATTTTCAGGAAATTACCTCCAGTTTTTTCAAGTTGTAAAACAAATAAGTCAAAGAGCCATTCGATAATAATAAAAGACATATCCAGCTCAGAAGATGAGGACCTGTATGTTAGCAAAACACCAGGAATGTTTTTGTCTTTTCCAGTTCTCTATTCAGGATCACACAGAGGCAATGTTTTTTTGTATCTTTGTTAATTCATGCCTGAAAGTGAGGGATTAAAAAGTCAGAGATTAAAAACACAAATGAATTACTCATTGTATACAATTTCCAGTTCTTTATCAATGCCATTCTCCTTTTTTTACAGCCAGATTCCATGCAAATGCAAAATTAATAATAAGGGATTTCTGCAAGCTGATTGATTTCCTGCTGACTCACTCTATTTGGTTGAGGTGGATGTTTGTTCCCTTAACTTTCATAGCCACCCACACAAGAGAGGCAAGTTTCTCATCACTCTATAATCTTTCTTCCATATGGTTTTTCACTAAAAAGTCTGTTAACCAATCAAAAAATGTTGACAAAATTGTTTCCAATTAATTGATATTATACACCACTCATTCTCAAGATTTTTCTTCTCAGTTTTATATGTAATACCACAGGTGAGGGCAATATCCAGGCCTCCTGTGAACCAGACAGTTTATATCTTTCTTCCATGTCTGTGACTCAAAAGAAATGGACCAGAAAGACAGAGGAGATGGCCTGTGGTTGTTAAATGTTGTCTTAAATGTTAAATAGCATGGCCATCCTCTGCTCAACAAAGGCTGAAGAAAATAGTTGCCATACAGAAAAGGACAGTGTATCAGACTAGGCTAGTGTGCTCACCTAAGCTATAAATGGGCTGAGCCATAGATAGGTTTTTTGAACTTGAACTTTTGTCTCCTTTCTCTTCCTCTACTCTTCCAATCTCTGTCTTTATGATGCATAGGCTCCCATTGCCTTAGTATTGTTTTCCCAACTGCCCAGGTTCCCCATTCAAACCCATTTGGCTGGAATAGTCATCTGTGCCCTGAAACTTTCTCTTCCTATTTCTCACTACCAACACTTGTCTATAGTGTTCTTTCCTCTCATGACCTTGCCTGGCAAGTGAAACTGAACTGAGAAAATAACTCAGGCTATGATATTAATTGGAATGATAAAGGTCTAATGAGGTTTTGCTTTGAGGTAGCAAATGAAGACCATAAGAACCTTCCACATCTTAACTCTGTGTGTCACTTTCAGGTACTATGGAAGACTTTTGAGAGAGAAATGTGGGGCCTTCTCCAGTATCCCTTAAATCATGTACCAAAGACAGCAGCCAGAATCTCTTGGGCTCCTATTACAGATTGATAGCAGCCATACAGTCTCATTTTTCTCTCCTTTTCATTTTTATTTGTCAAACTCCATGCCCTGTCAGATGCAATCAGTGGCAGAAAAAGACCTCTATAGTTTACAAAATATTGCCTGGGGCTATCTCTTCCCTTTCTTCCTCTTCCCAATAATGTGATTTTCCCTGTTTAGCAAGTGCTTAAGTGTCTGGACAAAGAAGCCTATGTTTTTAATTATGTATATATATTTAAGTGCCTCTGCAATGGATATATAGAAAGAATAAATAAATAAGTAAAAGGATTACATTGATTAGCAATTAAGGGCAAATAAACCCAATGGGTTCAGTACCCCCTTTCAATCCCACACTCCTGGCAATACCCAATTAGTGCTTGTGCATTGCAAGTAAAGGCCAAATGGGAGTGTGCATTGCCAGGCCTCTGCACAACCCTTGCAGAGACATACTCACAGTCACACTAATCAAATCATTAGCCTGCACTCTGCAACTTACATATGTGATAGGAATAGTATTTTTAAATGTTTATGCCATGGATAAATCCAAACCCATTTTAGAACTGCTCAAACACTCAATTACAAATACTAAAGTTCAAAGTATGTCTAATTATTTCCTATAAACACAATTCTGAAAGTGTTTTTTGTTTATTTCAAGTGAAGAAAATCCATTTTATCTCTGCTGTTATTAACTCAAATAGTGGAAAACGTTTTTAATTTATTTTTATCTTTTATTACCTCACCTCAAATTTTTTATAGCTTTAGATCTGGTTTTTATAACACCAATAATAGAAATTCTAAAATGAAAGTCATACAAATCATCCAAACAGTGTTTTTGAAGGAAAAATGTTTGGTAGCATTAAACACAACACACATTTATCTTTAGCGATGAGTTAAATAGGCTTATTTTATGAACTCTTACGCATTGCTTTTAAAATTACTTCTGTTTTAATACTTGCCATGAATCATTATTAGTTCTACATCTCCCTTTCTGTCCCTAGGCCCCTCCTCCCTTATACTTACACCTACACATTCATTCACAGTCCACATTGTCACAGAATAAATGATCATTCTTTGCAGCTGCTGTAACTAATGCCCCCTTTTTATTCTGAGTCATCGGAATCACCTAGAGGTGCTAGAACCTTTCCTGAACATCTGCCTAATTACTGACCAAACACTGCATCAGAAATTGCAGTAAGTAATCACACAGAAGATATCAGCTCTCTTGGAAGAGAGTAAACAAAAGGGAGAGATTATGAAGCATTTTTCTCATGGATTTCACTGATATTTGTATTTAAATGAGCAGCTTCTTAAAAGCCAGCCATCAATTTTTACCTGAAATCTGGAATTCATTTTTCATCAGCATTTGTTATACCCAGAAAAAAATGATACATTGCTGCAGTAAAAATGAACATGCTAATGCACACATGAGTAATGTTTTTCTCCTCTAAATGATGTATATTAACTCAGTCTCTGTGGAATCATTTACTGCTGCATTCTACTGATTTAAGCTGAAATAGCCTTTATAATTAATAACTTATTCAACATTCCTGGGGAAGATTATGGACATAAAGGCAAATGTTATTATCTTTCTTGAAGAAATATTCCCACAATTGGTGAATCTCTTAGATTTGCAATCAGATTAGAAATCTGGTGCAAGCTCTGATTTGACAAATACTTTACAAAACATTACAAATTGCCTGGCTCAACTTTTATCCCAATAAGTTCAATAGGCCCACAAACACATATCCCATGGGCTTCTATATTTGGGTAATGGATGAAATTCAAGCTTTCATTTTAGTTGGAGGTTTGGGGCATCCTATCTGGAAGAAACTGCTATGGTTTTAATACAATTGTTTAGGAGCTGATACAATGTTTAATTGGTTTCTAGCTTTTCTTTATTGTTTTCATGACTGTAGTCCTTGGACTGAGCAGAGTAGTCCCAGAGGAAATGCTTATTGAAAATAGGGACAACCAGTTCCCTTACAACCCCTACCTTCTACCTCTTTTCTTTTACTTGCAGAGTAATAGAAAATTACTTAACTGCACCGTGCCTAATATTTCACACCTTATAAAACTGGCCAGAGAAGAAAGTGTTCTACATTTCTACTAGATTTTTTAAAAGTCAAATCTGCATTATGTGATCAATAAATACTTGTTGACAAGAGTGTCAGTTTTCAAAGGAAATCACAAGCTCCAGACTGAATCCTCACACTGCCATTTTGCCCTTCTTGCTTTGTCTTCTCAAGTTACAGATGATGTCCACCCCCTAAAGCTGTAAGAAAAAAAAAATGGCTTGTATTTTTGAAACAGTGATAACAAAAAGACCTAAGGATAAAGCAGTCCACAATCCAGAATCCTTTGTTTCTGAAGGTGCCTAAAATCTGAGTGTACTGCAACCAGATATGAAGGCATAGAAAAAGGCGTTTAAAGTACTTCATTGTTTATCACTTAAGGCAGTCATACAAAAGGACACATTTTCATTGACAGAGGGTTGAATCATTAGAAAAATTGAGCTACTTCATTCATATTCAATGCTTGCTGTGCTCTGCTGTACTAAGTGAATATTATGGGGGTGGGTAGATTGCTGTTAAATAAGATTCCAATCAAGTGTTCATTGTTCTGTGAGCTCAAAACAAAAGCTCAAAACTTCAGAGGTAGTTAATTTTGATCAACTCTTCAGCAATACAAAATTTTGAGTTCAGTCTAAAGATTTCAGATGCTGTAATTATCCAGTTTATCTAACAATAACTGAATCTGGAAATTCATCTCCTGCTCACATTTCCCCGGTGTTGCCCCATGATATGCAGCTATCATTGCTTTCCACCCTCGCCATTCTCTGTTCCTTTGTTTTCACATCTTCCTCCTACCCCACAATTTTTCTATTTTAAATTCTTTTCATTCAAGTCCATTTGCAATCTTCTCTGTAGCCCTTGATTTCTGACAGTTTTGAGATGCTTCATTTCCTTTTTGAATATTTTTCTCCTTGTTTATTTCATAACAAAGTATTTATGTGAGGAAAGGTAGGTAGGGAGCAGGCATCACTATTTTATTTTTCTTCTCTCTATTTTTGGAGATATATACATATATAAAATCTCTAACTCCTTTGGTAATAAATTTCCATCTCTATTTCTTATATAGACCTATAGACCATCAATCTCTTTTTTGTTCTTGAAATCTTTATTTATCTACATTTTTGAAAACAGTTTTTTATCTTATTAGGATTTTTCACTATTCTTACAACCTTCTTAACGTTTAAATCAACTTTATTTGCAATTTCAAGCAATAACGGTTTACCACTCAGAAGTTTCATGACTTAAAGTGTTCAATCAAGGTAAACTGGTTGTTTAAAGTGAGAACTGATTTAAAATAAGAAAACAAAGTCAATTTTTTCCAGTACTTTTTATTATTATTTTTTGTCAGGATAAGTTTTGAATAAACCCCTCGTTAGAAAAAGGATGATAAGGATTCTGGGAAGATGATGGCATAGCCAGTCAGACTGCATGAGTCTCTCTGTGTGTGAGTGAATGTACGAATGATTCTGCATGTATGTTTGTGTAAAATTGGGTGAGCGAAAGGCTGTCTGAGTGGGGACTCAGGAACAAGTGGCCAGGAATCTCCTAGTAAAGCCACTGGTGTTACAGATGCTCCGCTTGAATTCTAGGGCTTCCTGGAGCACAGAAACTGAGTGCCATTTTCTACAATCAGTAGAGTTTTTCCCAAGAAGAAGCCACTATTGCAACTGTCGTTCCCACTACCATGGTGCCAGTGCTACAAGAGAGTCAGAGGCAGAGTTCCAAGGAAGCGGCAGGGAGCGGCTGGCCTGATCCTAGACTCACTGCCACTGTCTCCATAACCCCCAGCACCAGACTGGGTTGCAAGGCACCACCACCACAACCTGAGATCTGAAGACTGTGGTATCTTCTGGGGAGGGAACTACCTCTCTATGTCCCATCTGTGGCAAGAACAATAGCCTGTAGAGAAACTGAGCAGCCACTCTAAAACCTGGACAGAGAAGTACTCCAGGGTAGCCTCCACAGAACAGCAGACCTACATCTTGAGACAGAGGGTGATCTCTACATTGCTTTGGGACTGCTCTTTGTGAACTCAGAAAGCATTGCTCCCAGTGCACAAGCCCTGGTGGGTAACAGCAGATGCAGAGTGATAGTTGTATACAGCAGACCTATTGAATGCCTAGCTGACTCTTGCCTCCCTGCCCCTAGCAACAAGCAAAAGAGCTGGGGAGCTGGGGAGGGCAGAACAGAGACTGAAGGTCCCATTCCCTTGCAGTGAACTGAATGCCTTGGGAGCTGTGACTATCCTGGGAGAAAAAGGAAGGGAGAGAGAGTCCAGGAAGTGCTGAGCCAAGTTATCCCATACCCCACCCCCCCACACCCCACCCCTGCCATGGGTGTGTGCTGGCTATCAGTTGCAGGTAACAGGGGGTGAAGATTCTAACATCTCAGGTCTCAACATCAAAGAGGGGACTTGCAGTAGCAGAATTGCAGTCCCACCACAAGAGGGAGCTCCCACAAAGAGAAATACTAAAGCTGAGAACTTTATGTACTGTGTTTTAATTTTTGCAGGTACGGTATGTGTTCTGTTGCTTCAGTGTTTGTGATCTTGTGAAGTATATGCTCTTTTTTGTTTACTACTTTTATGTAGATAAACTTGGTTTTAGTTTTTTGTTTGTTTCTTTTTTTCTTCTGTGCACAGCACTTGTTTAAGCATCTCCTGTAGAGTTGGTCTCGGAGCAGCATATTCTTTTAGGGATTGAATATCTGGGAAGGATTTAATTCTGGCTTTTAGTTAGTCTGTTTGTTTGACTCATTTGTTTATTTCGTTTGGTTGTTTGCTGACTGGTTTTCTCTTTACTTTCCTTCCTCTATTTTTCTCTCTTTGTTCTTTCTCTGTATTTTTTTCCCTCTTTCTTCTTCCCCATTTTTCTTCTTTTTCACCTTTTTTATACTCTGTTTTGGACTCAGTGACAACACAAGCATACCCATTGTAAGGTAATATTGTGTTGAGATGGAGAGTGAGTCCAAGCTGGCCCATTCACCAGATAGCAAACATTGTGACCCATCAGTCGGTTCTGACTCCTTGTGGCTCCTCCCTCATCCCTTAGTAAGTTCTCAAAGTTGTATAGAGATTGCATAATGCCCCACCCCAGCCCTATTTCATAATTGAACAAACCCGGAAGACCAGCTCAGGGAAGGACAGAAGGTAGAGCAAATATCAGAAATGACTGCTTCTCCATTTCCCAGTGAGAATCAGAATCAAAGAGAAATATAAGAAAATGGATAAAAACAAAAAACAACAACAAGAAAATCACTGGTAACCCTTCAAGCCCCAACAAAGAGTTAGTGCCTGAAAGAAGAGCTACTGAAGCACAAACAATGGCTGTCTTTGAGAACGATAGTACCCAGAAGGTACTTACAGAGATCAGAAAATCATTAGATAGAATGAATAAAAATCAAGAGATGCAAGGGTTAAAACTAAATGAGATTGCAATGGAGTTGGACAGACTCAAAAAAGCGTGTTTAGAAATAACAGAAATAAAGAAGTTCATCAAATAAATAAAAAACAAACAGACAAGCATGGGAAGCAGAATTAACCAAGCAGAAAAAAGAATCTCAGGGCTAGAACACCAAAATGTGGAATTAATCCAATCTATTAAAAACATAGAAAAAAATTTTAAAAGAAACTCTCCATGAAATGTGTAATTTTATGAAGAAGCCAAACCTACATCTGATCATACTACCTGAAGCAGAAAGAGAAATGGAAAGTACCTTGAAACAAATATTCTATGAGATCATTCAGGAAAACTTTCCTCATTTGGCCAAAGAGACAACTATATAAAGCACAAGAGATTCAAAGAACACTTGTAAGACATCTTATGAGAAGACTAACCACTAGACACATAGTAATTAGACCACAAAAAGTAGATACAAAATAAAAATACTAAAGACAGCAAGGAAAAAAGGTCAGACCACTTACCAGGGGAGACTGATCAGAATTGATGCAGACTTATTGCAGAAACACTACAGGTCAGAAAGATTTGGGCCCCAATCTTTAATGTTCTCAGAAACAAACATTTCAACCAATAAATTTCCTACCCAGTCAAACTAAACTTCATCAGTGATGGCAAATTTAATCCTTCCCAGATATTCAATCCCTAAAAGAATATGTAGACCAAATCTATAGGAGATGCTTGAAAAGGTGTTATGAACAGAAGGAAAAAGAAACAAAAAAAGAGCATATACTTCACAAGATCACAAACAATCGAGAAAGACGGAACTCTCCCAAAATCATTTTATGAAGTTGCCATCACACTAATACCCAAACTAGGTAAAGACCTAAGATCCAACAAATAACGAGGACTACAGCCCAATTTCCCTGATGAACATAAATGAAAAAGTTCTCAACAAGATTCTAGCAAATTGGATCCAACAACACATCTCAAAAATCTTCTGCCATGACCAAGTAGACTTCAAACCCAGAGATATGTCACAAGACCATAAATGTAATTTAATACTTCAACAAATGTAAAAACAAGAACCACAGGATTATATCACTAGATGCTGAAAAATCTTTGGATAAAATCCAGCATAATTTCTTGATCATCTAGGCATAGAGGGAATATACCTCAAACTAGTAAGAGCCATCTACAATAAACTCACAGTCAACATATTGCTGAACAGACAGAAATCAGAAGCATTTCCCCTGAAAATTGGAACAAGACAAAGCTGCCCACTCTAACCCCTCCTGCTCAACATAGTGTTGGAAGTTCTAGCTAAAGCAATCAGACAAGAGAATCAAATCAGGGGTATCCAAATAGGAAAAGAGGAAATCAAGTTATCCCCTTTTGCTGATGATATGATCCTATACCTTGAAAATCCAAGATAATCTGACAGTCACATTCTTATACACCAACAAAAAATAGACATATAACCATTTAAAAAGCACAATCCCATTCACAATAGCCACACAAAAAATGAAATACCTCAACATTTTCCTGATGGGGAGAGAAAGGCCTTTACAATTAAAACTACAAAACACTGCTCAAAGAAATCAAGAATAACACAAACAAATGGAAAAATATTCCATGCTCATGGATTGGAAGTATAAACATGTTAAGATGTCCATTCTACCAAAATCAATCTGCAGATTTAACACAATGCTCATTAAATTACCAACAGCATTCTTCTCAGAATTGGATATGACAATACAGAAATTCATATGGAAGCATAAATGGCCACAAAGAGCAAAAGGATACTCAGCAAAAGAAAAAAGTAGGAAGTATCACACTTCCAGACTTTATACTTTATTATAAGGCTACGGTAATCAAAACAGCCTGGTATTGGTACAAGAACAGGCATATAGACCAGTGGAACAGGATAGAGATTCCAGAAGCAAAACCTCTATCTCTCAACCAACTCACCTTTGACAAAGCCTCCACCAACAACCACTTGTGAGAGGAGAACCTATTCAGTAAATGGTGCTGGGAAAATTGGCTGTCTATGTACAGAAGATTGAAACAGGACCCTTACCTATCACCATACACAAAAATAAGCTGAATGAATCAAAGATCTAAATGTACAACCTCAAGTAATAAAAATCTTAGAAAACGCAGGAGACACTTTTACAGAAATTGGAATAGGTAACCAATTCCTGATCAAAACCACAAATGCCCATGCCATAAGAGATAAGATAGACAAGTGGGACCTTATCAAACTGAAAAACCTCTGCAAAGTAAAAGAAACCATCAAGAGAGTGGGGAGACAGCCCACAGAATGGGAAAAAAATGTTTGCCAACTATATATTTGAGAAAGGCCTAGCATCTAAGATCTACAAGGAACTCAAATATGCTGAAAGGAAAAAACAAACAGCTCATTAAAAAGTGGGCAAAAGGTATGAATAGACACTTCTCAGGATAAGCCTCATTAATCGTCAAAGAAATGCAAATTAAAACCACATTGAGATACCACCTAACTCCAGTTAGGATGATCAGCATCAATAACTCAAAAATAACAGATGCTGGAGAGAATGTTGGGAAAAAGGAATGCTTCTACACCGTTGGTGGGAGTGTAAACTAGTACAACCTCTGTGAAAAACAGTGTGGCGATTCCTAAAAAGTCTAAAAATCGACCTTCCATATGATGCAGCATTCTTCCCTATGGGAATATACCCGGAGGAACTCAAGTTATTCTTTTAAAAAGATACCAGCACACATGTTTATTGCAGCATTATTCACAGTAGCAAAAACATGAAACCAACTGTGCTGCCCACTGAAAGTGAACTGATTGTCGGACTCGGTGGCTCAGCCTGTAATCCCATGCTTTGGGAGGCTGAGGTGAGTGGATTGCCTGAGCCCACGGGTTCGAGACCCGCCTGGGCAACTTGGCGAGACCTCATCTCTACAATAAATCAAAAAAATTAGCCAGGCGTGGTAGCCCGCGCCTGTAGTTCCAGCTACTTGGAAGGCTGAGGCAGAAGGATCTCCGGAGTCCGGCAGGTTGAGGCTACAGAGGCCGGGAGCGACCACTGCACTCCAGTCTGGGTGACAAAGTGAGACTCCAACTCAAAAAAAAAGAAAGAAAGAAAGAAAGTGAACTGATTTTTTAAAATGTGGTATATATACACAATGGAGTATTACTCAGCCATAAAGAAGGACAAAATTACTGATTTAGCAGCAACTTGGGTGGATTTAGAGTCTATAATACTCAGTGATCTATCACAGAAACAAAGAACTGAGTACCACATGTTCTCAGTCATAAGCGGACCCAGAACATTTTTCATGTTATTGTAAGAAAGAGATTAGCAGTAGCAGGAAACTGCCAGGGAGGGAAGAGGACATAACATCAATAACGGTACCTGATTTCAAACCAGGCAAAGTGGGTAGCAAACGGAGGCCCAAACTTCACCTGTATGATGACCACTTGTATACCTAATCCTGAATTGTACCCCACATCTGTAAAAGAAAAAGAAAAACGAAAGTGGGTGATAAATATTTTTGGATATATTATCTTAGTTATCTTTTAAAGAGGAGCACTATACTATTCACCTTGCATCACCAATCAGGATACCTTAGAAAGAATGGCAACTGGGATAGACCAGGAGTCAGTGTGCTTGTTTTTATTCCTTTATCTTTTCCACCTATTGTTCCATTCTTCGTAAGATTCTAATAATAACAATACTCTCAAAATTGCTCCAATTGGCCTAGGTCAGCTGTTAGATCTCAAAGTCTCACCTGTGTGGTCTCCAAGCCATATGGATCAAGGGTTGGAAGGTTAATATGTAGGCTAGTTTACCAATGCATGTTCCTCTCTAAGACTTAGAGTCAGGCTCAGTGGAAGGATGCTACAAGAAGCAATCTGGTTAGAAGGGAGCTAGTCATTTAACTTAGTAACTCATACTTCCCTGCACTCCTGCAATGATCACAAAACTTTAGTGAAATACTCATGGCTCCTCATCATAGAATGATTTCCAGTTTATTCATTTTAAGATGATTTGACAATTTCAAAACAGGATAAATAAAATTAATGTGTTGGAGGTCTTGATTACTGTGACAAAAATAAGAGGCAAAAAAAGTTGCTTTAATCAAAAGTCAGTCTCACATTGTGGACAGTGAAATGATCGTTACCATGCAGTAATTAGGCACTACAAAAATATTCAAGAGCTACCAACACAATAGTCTGAGAGAAGATTAGAAAATACAAGTCAATCTATCACTCAGTCACATTTTTCGAAACTCATTAAATAGACAAGAGGAATGGAATTATGCTATTCTTACTAGGCCACTCAACTAGAAAATGACAAAGCAAAGGATAAGCCAGCAATGGGTCCCCACAGCTCGCCTCAATCTCCTCCCTTCCCTCCTCATTCACAACAGGAAAGAATGTAAAATGAAAAAAAATATTGCAGATTGGCAGCAGTTTATTGTAGAAGAAAGCTTACTAACTATGGTTAAAATCAATGCTATTAAACAGGAGGTTGCAGATGAGGGCTTAGCCAAACAGTAAATGAAGGAGCTTTTGCAGCTGATGAATCAAAAGATGGCGCTATTGCTTGAAATGATGAAAGAAGACGAACAAAGTGACAACAAGTGGTGTCTATGAATGAAAGAATCCACAAGTGTCTGACATAATAGAAAACCATATTGATGCTACCATAAACTTATTTAAGGATACTGAAATTCCATTGGACAAAATTCCAGCAATGCAATCTTCCAAAAGCTACATGTTATAGAATTTGTTTAGTATTAAAAGTATTCCAAAGAAACCACAGCGAATCTATTTTAAACTTTATTCTCTGCTTAAGTATTTATTCAAAGGTTATGTTCATAAAGAAGAAAGAGCAGCCTAGCCTAAAGTCCACAAATAGAAAGTTGTGCCCATATTAGTAGAGACTATGGAAATCACAGCATTATCCTCAAGAAGTGTTAATAAATAACCTTAAATAGTTTATTTTTATTAAAATTGGGATTTTACAGAAGCTCTGGTTTCAAAGGGCAGGAGTTGAGCTGGGCAGAAGGGGAAGATAAATCACCTGTTTAGAAGGTTATTCACAGGAAAAGTCGATACAGATTTCTAGAAGAACCAAAATAAAAGCTATCCTGATTACAACTGATCCATGTTAAGTATTGAGAAGATCACACTCAGTTATAAATTTTGGAATTTGAGACGAGCATTTGGACAAAAACAAAATATTATAGCACTGAAACAAGATGCTTTAAACAAAATGGAAAGTTATTTGACAATTATTCAAGCATTACCTACTGGACTACCTGGACAAGAGTTTATTGCCCAAACCCATTAGCCACCTCAAAGTACTGGACTCTGAAGTCCTGCAGAATTTTTAATTACAAGATACTCATATCAGTACCCAGAGATATTGCAAAATATTTCTTAGTAAGATTCAAAAAAACCTATACTAGACAGCTTCAAATTCCACGTGTACACTTACTATCTACCAAATAATTCTAAAGAACAACCACTCAACAAACATACGTGTGCAGGTATCTTTTTCATAGAATAATTTGAGTTCCTCTGGGTATATTCCCAATAGGGGAATTGCTGGGTCATATGGAAGGTCGATTTCTAGTTCTTTCAGAAATTGCCACACTGTCAGAAACATGGAACCAACCGTGTTGCCCATCGGAGCTGGACTGGATTAAAAAAATGTGGTACAGCCGGGCTCCGTGGCTCAGCCTGTAATCCCGCACCTTTGGGAGGCTGAGGTGAGTGTATTGCCTGAGCCCGCGGGTTCAAGACCCACCTGGGCAGCAAGACCTCATCTCTACAATAAATAAAAAAATCAGCCGGGCGTGGTAGTGCATGCCTATAATTCCGGCTACTCGGAAGGCTGAGGTGGAAGGATCGCCAGAGCCCAGCAGGTCGAGGCTGCGATGGCCGGGAGTGGCCACTGCACTCCAGTCTGGGTGACAGAGTGAGACTCCAACTCAAAAAAAAAATGTGGTACATATACACAATGGAATATTATGCAGTCATAAAGAAGGACAAATGTATGGACTTTGCAGCAAATTAGATGGATTTGGAGTCTATCATACTCAGTGATTTATCACAGAAACAAAGAACTGAGTTCCATATGTTCTCACTCATAAGTGGACCTTGAACAATTATAATGTTATAAGAAAGCGATTGGTAGTAGTGGGAAACTGTCGGCGGTGTGGGACTGGCAGCTGAGGGAAACTGCTAGGGGAGGGAGGGGCATACCTCATCAACAAGGGTACCTGCATGATCCATGTTTGTATACCTAACCCTGAATTGTACCCCACATCTTTATAATAAATAAATAAATTTTTTAAAAAAGAATACCCACTCAAACTGTGACAAAAATATCATGAATGATAAACTAGGCCAATTTTAAAGTACCCCAAATAGGCATTTGCCTATACGTTGTTATTTAAGTGGCATTGGAAAAGGCACATGCCCAAACTACCTTCTTCATTAATAATTGAAGTCTCATCTTCAGGCATTCATTAATTTAAGGGTTTCAAAGGTGGTAAATTTTAGCATTTCTCTCACTCACAAATTAAAATATCATTATTTCTGAGGTGGACCAAGGGCTGTTCTTTTGGCAGTCATAAGTTGTTAATATCATGTTATTAGCTGTACTTGCAAATATGATCACTAGTTGAAAGAAATACACTTTATGTTGGAGAGGATCCCTAGGGCAAGAATACAGCTGGAGAGGATATTAAAATAAAGCAGAGAATAAGAAAACTTTGCTTACTTCATTTGTCATTTTGCAAAAGTTAGTTCTGCCTATAGACATGGATGACAGATGAAGCAAAATTTCTGTAAAGGCAAAGTAAGAGTAGAATTAAGGACATGAATATAGGGGTTAGGACTGCAAATAAATGAAGGACACCGCTTCCATATATAGAAAAGAAAGTGGAAATTATACAAGAGTGAAAAGATAGAGAATTGAGGTGGAGAGAAGAAAAAGTTGAAGGGACTTATTTATACAAATATCTACTTTGCAAAGTCAGTGTAAGGACTATCGGTAGGAAAAGTGATGAGAATGAAGTTAGAATTTGGAATTTAAGGATACTAGAAATTGTTTGAAAATGCAATAGAGGTTTATAAAGAATCTCAGCTTCCCTTGGTAACACTTGACTATCTAGATATAGGAATGGAAAAATTAGACAGAAGAGTCAGATCACTAATGACAAAATATATGGCTCATCTGAAAGCTGCAATTGAACCAATGAGGTTTCACATGAAGAGAGAGAAAAGGTAATTAATATTGAGAATTTAAACTGTCACCAAACTGTCACACTTGAAGTAAACCTCTTAGAGAAAGTATGATTACTATCTATATGAATGCCAGGAAAATGACTAGCTCTACATCACTAAAATAAAAAGCAAGAGATGCTATACTTGTTTCTTGATTGCACTATAACAATTTAATAGCAAAATCAGCCTTGAAAATGGAGTTTCACTGTTCTGAATTATACTGATTTAGCTAAGGTAAATGTAAATCTACTTCGAATTATCTTAAGGCTAAAAACAGATTAGCTTGCTAAGTGACACTGAAGAATTTGGTGAGTTAGTATCATGATGATCGTTAAAGATGATCATTAAAAATACACTAAGACCAAATTATTTTGAAATTCATGAAAAATAAAATATCATATGCCCCTTAGAAAATCTAATAGATTTCATTTTGCTTTCAAAAGGTAAAGGGATTGAGGCACATATTATCTTAAAACTACATTTGAAAATTCTTAAATTATATTTGGCGAAAATAAGGCCCTAAGATATACCAGCAAATTAAGAAAGATTCACACATGAGAAATACAGGGTTGATTTCAGGCAAAAAACAAGACCTTACCATATTTGGTTCACCAGCAATCAGTTTTCAAAATTGGTAAAAGAATTCTGTAACTGTGTCTGATCATCACCATAAGATTCACTTAGAAGTAACAAACCAATAAAGTATGACCAAGAGACAAAGAATTTGCCCATTAAGCCAAACCTACATACAGTGGCGTATTCAGATGTAGCTATTGTACTTAATATATAAACTGTATATAGTACTTTTACAGTTTACAAAGCATTTTCACAGACATCTGCTTTCTTTGTCATCACAACCACCCATTTAAGATTGGTTTTCCATAGACTAAGTAGTGTGCACAAGGTCACAGTGACAGAACTAGAACATAAAACCTGACATTCAGATTCCAAGTTCCTCTCACTCTGTTATACCACAGCTGTCTCCCAACAGATACACTTTAAAACTTCTATAAAACAAATAAGTATGCAGCTTTGGCAAAGGAGAGAAATTTCTAGGTATCAGCTTGGTAAATAGAGAGATTTCACAAATCCTGGTTATAGATCATGTCCCACTGACAATTACAAGTGGCACTTATAGATACTATTTTGTCATATCAGAATATTTCTAGTCCAAAAACAAATCAATGTGATAATATTGGGCAACTGATTTCATGTTATGAAGTCTAATACCAGATTGATCAGAGGGGTTTAATTTATGTGTTGACCCCTATAACAACAATGGCATAAACTAGAGAACAATAATTTTCCAATTCTGGTTAAACAAAAAGCAGCACTGCACTCTCTTAGGAGATAGCTTCTTCTTGGGTGCTTGTCTTTGGGTCCAGGTAGAGGTAAATTATTACATTTTTATCATTAGTAATTCAAGAGAATCAGGGGCTCTAATAACAACTCTGCCATTTACTAATTTGTGACCTTAGATGAGTGGCTTCACATCTGTAAGATTTACTTCTCTCAGTTGTGAAATGGGGAATGCAGTGGGGATGAATGGTTATACGTTAAATGAAAACACTTTGCATGTAATATGCCATTGTAATAAAAATTATTTATTTTTCTAGTCTGTGGTTCAGATAGGAGACATTCTCTTGAGTGTAGGTAGGAGACAGGAGGAGACAGAAGTGAAACATTCCCTCTCCTTGACAGCATAGTGGATTTTGAATATAGTTGATCATAAAATAGCTTGAAGTACTGGTTCCCTTATATATATGAGTCTCTGCTGTTAAGAACCCATGCAAAAACCACTAGGAATCCAGCAGGAAAGAGTATTAATCAGAATCAACTTATGTACCTGCCTTTCATTAGTTTTATTTTTTATTTTAATGTTTTCTAAAACCAGTCACACAATCTAGATCTGCTTGAATAATATTTTGGATCCAAATGTTGGACTAAATTAACTTTACTCCCTAGTTGTCCCAAGTTTATTTTGTTTACTATCATATGAATCTTCATAATTCCCTCTCTATTCACACAGGAAAATCTCTACAAAGCAATAAATTCCTGTTTCCTATAGGATGAATGGATGGATATGTGAATGTTTCATAAACTCTCAGTATGGAAAAGAAATCAAGATCTCATCCTACTATGAAGTTACTTGTACTCTCCAAGGCTTGAAAACTCTTGACAAACATGGCACGTATAGAAATTTGTTAATATATTTTTGTAAAAAAAGCTAACTCTGCAATGAAGTAAATTTGACAAAGTTAAAACTCAGGTGACCTGTTATATTAATAATAATAAGCTTCAATTAAAAATATGGAATGGAAATAACTGTAGAGACCCCAACAATTCCAGAGAATAATAGCTGACTCATCCAGAACTACTGAAAGGAGTAGATTGAAGGCAAAACTTAATTTCCACAAATTAGAAGTTGATTAAGGAAATGCTGTTGGGGTTTTATCAGCTTGAAATGACCAAAAGAACATACCCCCTTCAACAGCTGAGTATTGCTTAGAAATTTGCTGCTTAGTAACTGCTCTGAGATGGATAATTCACAAGTAACTGGCATGAAGTAGCTCACACAGTATAGTATACTTTCTTAGTTTTTATTCTGCACACCTTATATGACCATTAAGGAAAAATGAATTTAGATAGAATATGCAATCTAATCACGTGAATGGGTACACCCACGTATTATACCCAGTCTCAATAACAATTTTTAAAATATCTGGTTGATGTGACAGCTTACAAACCAATTATATCCTTGTAGCTTCAAGTTTCAAAAATCAATTTTGCACTGATTTAACAGATTGCTTTGGCATGGGAAAAACAGAGTAATCAATGGTGATGTCAGCAGCCTTTTTGTCATACAGACCCAAAGGAGTTGGCAACAATCAGTTGGAAGCAAAAAGCAATCACTCCTGCCAATATTAGCAGTGGGTGGTTGGGTGCTCAGTTTTTTTGGTACCGAAAAATTCTGATAAAAACAAAAGGAAGAAGCCTCAGGACTTGAAACACACAGTTAGAAATGAAGGGTGTATATATTAGATATATTAGTGAATTGTTGTTTCCAATAAAAACTGGAGAGATTTATAGAAAGAACATGCTTGATATCCTAAATGCCATACGGAAATGACTTAGGATTGTTAACAGAAACTCAAAAGAAAATGCTAGAATTGGTGGCTAGAGAGGTGGAGGTATAATATCCAAAAAAGTAAAGTTCTGTAATTGGTATTTGGCAGAATTGTAAATTTAAGAAAGGTTCATATGTGTAATTACAGCTAGGAAGGAAAATGGAAGCAAAAAGAGAAAATTATTTTTGTATTAAGTACTTGGCAGAACTCACCAAGAGCATTTGCAACATAAATGGGAAAGAATATAGGAATTACTACCTACTCATTCAGTACAGCCTTTACATTGAGGGTACTTGATACACATTATTTCTGAAGGTTTTTGAAAAACTAACAACAAAAATACATAGTTAAACAGGAATAAACCAGTTAGATTTTATTTTCATTCCCTTTTCTTCCCAAAGGGTAACTTCATCACATTGCTCTGAGTTTATAAAGTTTTTCTTCTGAGAATCCTGTCATGTCACATGTAAGATCATATCTCTTCCTATGAAGTAGCTAGAGGAAAATGGGAAAAGTGGGGAGGGAGGAAAGACCTGAGTATTTCAACATAAACATAGCAAGCTTATATGTTTTGTAGCAATTAACCCAAGTAATCATAGGAGTTGGTAATAAAATATAGCCCAGAATCCAATTCTCACTCCCCAAGACAGGGACAAAGGACGAGCGCAAATGCTCTCTGTGAGCATGTCTCAGGAAAGAGAAATCGCATTTTAGCGATAAGATACTTATTTTAATTAGGAAATGTTTTTTTCTCAAATAAAATGAGAATCTGCAGAGTAGCTAATAAAAAGATATAAATAGCTGAATATAAACTAGGAAGCACTGTTTTTTGTTGCTTGCCAGATTAATTTTTAATCTTAATTGTATAAATTGGGAAGAGTTATGTTAATTCCAAACCCCAAGGCCTGAACCCCAACACTCAGTTCTAAACAGAAAATCAGATCCCAGTCTAATTTCATTCACTTAGATGTATTTGCATGCCTACCATATACAAGGTACCATGGAGAAAGAAATAAAAGGCACCGCCCATGCCTACCTGCCTTTAAGTAGCCCATACTCTAATAGTATGAATGAAAAAAAAATAAGTTAAAATGGGTCAAGAGACAGGAGGCAGTTAGAAGGCTGTTACAATATTGCAGCAATCCATATTTTTTAAAGAACTAATTAAAATATGAACTAGTATGGTGGCAATAGAATTAGAAAGAAAGAGGTAGATATGAAAAATGTTTCAGAAATAGACTTGACAACTAATTTTATGTGATGGAAGAAAAAGGAATAGGAAAGGATGACTCCCAAATTCCTAGTGATTAGGAAAATGATCACATCATTGATAGAAATAGATAATTCAAGAGGAGGCAAAGATTTATAGGGAAAACAGAAGCATTTGATTTCAGGCATGATGAATTTCTGACAAAAGTTCTGTAAATTATTTTAATTATTCTCCAAACCAGTGATATCTATACTTTGTGTACCCCCATCAGTAAATTTTGGGTATGCATCACCCAAATTTGTAGGACAATTAGCTTGTTTTGCACAGTCCATGTAGCAGATCATTTATCTAAACAATTTAACTATACCTTGTCTTTTTAATTTGCAATGCAGAAAAAAATAATTTATCTAGCCCAAGTTAGTGATAAGAAACTTAAATTATAGGAAAAGGCATACTTTGCATTTTGAAAGTTAAAAATAAATATAGTAAAATGCTCATTATTAATAATGCTCTATCCTTCAAGCTTTGACATCAATTCAAATAGTAGGGAGATTCCTAAAATATTTATCAGGTTCACGTGTGCATCTCACACTAATAAAACCTTATAAAATAGCAAGTTAAGATTCCCCTAAAAAAGACAGCCTTCAAAAATAGATCAGCAAGAAAGTGAGTCCCTGTTGAGCATAGTTTCTCTTCACTTTTATATTCTGTGAAACAAGCATTAGAGCATCTGGGGCATACTCCCTTTTAACCTTCAAAACAGCTTATCAGGTACTTCTATCTGGGGAAAAAAATGCAAAAATCCAGAAGTCTAAGCTCAAAAGAACTAAATAATTTGCCCAAGCTCACTCAGATAGTATGCACTGAAGCTCAGGTTTGAATGCAAGTTGACCTTAAGTTACTCTCTTTTTACTGAACCACAGTTGCCTTAAGTCCTTTTGCTTCCTTTTAATTTTTAAGGCCGCTTCAGTTCTATCAATACACATTCTTTAAATTTCAGCCTGGTCTCTAACCTAAACTGCAGAGAAGAAAGAAACAAGATCATTCTAAAGGGATAGAAAAAGTGACAAATATTTTTCTTGTCTATCTCCTTTTCTTTTCCAATCGACTACAGTTGTATTCTTTTAATTTTCCAAATTGTATTTTTGTCTATCATACTGACATCTGGGTCAGTTTTGTGTTAAAAATTGCTGCTTCACATTTAAACCTATTCAAAATCTGCTGTCATTAACATAGAAATATACCAACACTCACCATTTCTTCTCATTGTATTCCCTCTACAATTATTAAAATAAATCCTGACATCATGTATATACAATAAAATGCACCCATTTTAAGTATACGGCTAGATGACTTTTGATGTACATATTCCTATAAAGCCACAATGAAGACATAGAACATTTCCAATGTCACCCAAGTGTTTTCTTGCTCTTTCCCAGTTAATTCTGGGAAAGAGCAATCTACCCTAGAACCAGACAACCACTAATCTGCCACTATATGTTCTGTCACTATATGTTAGATTTGTCTGTTTTAGAGTTTTACATAAGTTGAATCATACAGTATGTAGCTTTTTGTTTCTGCTTCTTTCTCTCAACATAGTGTTTTTAAGACACATCCCTATTGCGTGCATCAGCTGTTTGTGCCTCTTACTAATGAGTAGTAGCCCATTGTAAGGATTTGCTATTATAAATAAAGGTTCACTGAACATTGTATACAAAAAATATGGCTGCTTCTGAAACATGAACTCTGTCAATTGGAATTTGAGTTCCACTTCTGGAGTTGATCAGGATAGTACAAATGTTCTGAAGTCTGAAGACATGTAATTTCTCCTTATTAAACCCAGATAACTTGAACTGGCAAGACAGAGACCATATCATCTTGAATAGACTAACATGGGTTCACAGAAAACAAGTCAGGTCAAACTAAACTCATTTCCTTTTTTGATAGTGTGAATAGCCTGAAAAATCAGATGAATGCCTTACAATTAGTATATCTGAATTGAATAAAATATAATCTCCCTATTGTTAAGACATAAAACGTGGCTTGAGGGAATAAGAAGATTTATAATTAGGTGACTAACTATTCTCACCAAATGCATTAATTAATTTACTGCTGACAACAGTAGAAAACTGTGTCTCCTTATTTTATTCACATTGTTATCAGAGTCTCAAATAAAAATAGAAAAGGAATCATTTTTATTTATTTATTTATTTATTTAAAATTATATTCATTATAGAGATGTGGGGTACGATTCAGGGTTAGGTATATAAACACTGATCATGCAGGTACCCTCGTTGATGAGGTATGCCCCTCCCTCCCCTAGCAGTTTCCCTCAATTGCCAATCCCATCGCCCTCCCCTGACAGTTTTCCACTACTGTCAATCCCTTTCTTACAGCATTATAATTGTTCAAGGTCAACTTATGAGTGAGAACATATGGAGTTCAGTTCTTTGTTTCTATGGTAAATCACGGAGTATGATTGACCCCAAATCCATCCAAGTTGCTGCAAAGTCCATATATTTGTCCTTCTTTATGGCTGCATAAAATTCCATTGTGTATATGTACTACTTTTTTTTTATCTAGTCCAGCTTCAATGGGCTACATGGTTGGTTTCATGTTTTTGCTATTGTGAATAGAGCTGCAACAAACATATGTGTTCGGGTATCTTTTTCGTAGAATAATTTGAGTTCCTCTGGATATATTCCCAATAGGGGAATTGCTGGGTCATATGGGAGATCAATTTCTTGTTCTTTCTGAAATTGCCACACTGTCTTCCAAAGACGTTGTACTAGTCTGTGTCCCCACCAGCAGTGTAGAAGCATGCCTTTTTCTGTGCATCATCACCAGCATCTCTTGTTTGTTTTATTAATGATGGCCATTCTTACAAGGGTTAGGTGGTATCTCAATGTGGCTTTGATTTGCATTTCTCTGATGATGAGTGAGGCTGAGCATTTTTTCATGTGTCTGTTGGCTGCCTGTATATCTTCTTTTGAGAAGTGTCTATTCTTGTCTTTTGTCCACTTTTTAAAGGGGCTGTTTGTTTTTTTCCTTTCAGCGTGTTTGAGTTCCTTGTAGATCCTAGATGTCTGC
>NW_007261029.1:0-1652 GCF_000164805.1 Carlito syrichta
CCAAAACACATACTGATATTGTTTGAATATGAGGCCTGTGAGAACATAAGCTATGTCTACTATGCTCACCATTTTATTCTCTTGCTTAGCATTGCTTCTGGAAAATTAAAGATAAACTGAGAACACCATAGAACAAATATTCCATGAGGTCATCCAAGAAAACTTCCCACATCTTGCCAGAGGTGATCTTATAAGTGCCAGAGATTCAGAGAACTCCCTCAAGGTATCATATGAGAAGAAATCACCAAGACACATAGTAATCTGCCTCCACAAAGTAAGCATAAAAGAAAACTCCTAAAGGTAACAAGAGAGAAAATCATGCTTCCTACCGAGGACGATCCAACAGAATCATTCCAGATTTATCTGTAGAAACAATACAAGCCAGAAGGGACTAGAGTCCAATTTTTAACATTTCTTAAAGGTAAGCAATTTTAGCCGGGCTTGGTGGCTCAGCCTGTAATCCCGTGCCTTTGGGAGGCTGAGGTGAGTGGATTGCCTGAGCTCGTGGGTTCAAGACCCGCCTGGGCAGGCTAGACCTCACCTCTACAATAAATCAAAAAATCAGCTGGGCATGGTAGCGCACACCTGGAGTGCCAGCTACTCGGAAGGCTGAGGCGGAAGGATCGCTGGAGCCCAGAAGGTCGAGACTGCGGTTGCTGGGAGCGGCCACTGCACTCCAGTCTGGGCGACAGAGTGAGACTCCAACTCAAAAAAAAAGGTAAGCAATTTTAGCCAGGAATTTTCTACTCTGCCAAGCTAAGCTTTATCAGTGACAGAGAAGTAAAACCCTCCCATGCCGTAGTCCAGCACCAGCAGGTCAGGGTTTCCTGAAGGAGAGACAGCGTAGTCGAAAGAGAAAAAACTTGGACACCTGACTGTTGCAGGACAGATGCCAGATATCGTTTATTGTCAGTTAACAGTAAGCTTTTACATTATTCGTACAAGGAAAAGGACAAAGAAAATTTCTACAACAAGATGTAAACAGTAACTTCATCAATAACCTTGACTGAGATAAAAAACAGAACAAGCAGTTCATGCAGTCCACAGTTTCTCAGCCAATGAATTATATGATAAGTTTTAAAAGAATGCTACACACTAGACATGTTAATTTCCTCAGTTTACAAAACTTAATCCAATTATGTCTAGGAATGTTTCATCCATCCAATTTACTTTAACTTAAACTGTAAAAACAAGTTTATAATTCATTTTTACAATGATTGCTACAGTCCAAAGATTATTGAATAACATACTTAAATCAGGCTTAAGTTACTTTACTAATTCTGTATAGCAAGAACAACACAATAATATAGAAATGCTTATTTTCTTCTGTTAAAGACTCAAATAAGTATGGTTAATGAGTTGTAACTATATCCTAGCACGCAAGCCACAATACAAATCATAGTAACTGGGGCAAAATAACATTCTGGAAACCCTAATTAATTTTTAATCAAAAAATGACTCTACCAAGCAATTATCTATCCACACCTGATATTTAAGGTTTTGCTTGTGACTCTTTGGTGAGAGTAAAGAGTTCTCTATGGACGTCAGAAAGAACACTCTCTGTTCTCATTGTGAGTTTTTCAGCCATAACACCAGATAAAGTGACAGTGAGGCCCAGCACTAGGAGGTTAAGGGCATAGCCAGATAGGAGT
>NW_007261029.1:1672-5064 GCF_000164805.1 Carlito syrichta
TATAGCTAAGGAGTCAAATGTTTCAAAGAAGAAAACATAAACCTGAGTTGTTTCTAAGAAAAAGTACCCCAAATCCTTCACTTTTAAGATGATCTGTATTTGCTTTGTAGATGACAGAGCCTGCTGGTCAGAAGTTATGAAACACAAATCAATCACGAAACCAGCTATACTGAGCTTCATCAGTGATAAGTACTCATAAGCACAGAAATTTAAGAGGACTCCTCTCAAGAAAATTGTGATTTAGTTATGGAGAAAACATACAGAGAAAATGAGTAAAGAATAATTCAAGGCCAATGGAAGGGGTCAGACAGAAAGTGACCATCTGTGCTTTATTATTTTGTTTTATTTTCCTGGGGGGAGATGCCAGTGCAGCTTCTGGAGGTGAGTGATGCTCAAAGCAAACTGGAGTGAGGATTTGCTTGGCTTTTTCCTGATGGATTCCTCTATCATGTCACAGCCCAAGTATTACATGCTCGGGAGATATTCTGACTCCATATGTCTTTTCTATCTCTCAAACCAGTTGCTTCAGAACCCACCAGATTGATGTTCTTCTTTGTACTTCTGTGACCTTCTGTACCTGCCATGCTATCACAGAAAGCAAAACACATACTGATGTTGTTTGAATATGAGGCCTGTGAGAACATAAGCTATGTCTACTATGCTCACCATTTTATTCTCTTGCTTAGCATTGCTTCTGGAAAATTAAAGATAAACTGAGAACACCATAGAACAAATATTCCATGAGGTCATCCAAGAAAACTTCCCACATCTTGCCAGAGGTGATCTTATAAGTGCCAGAGATTCAGAGAACTCCCTCAAGGTATCATATGAGAAGAAATCACCAAGACACATAGTAATCTGCCTCCACAAAGTAAGCATAAAAGAAAACTCCTAAAGGTAACAAGAGAGAAAATCATGCTTCCTACCGAGGACGATCCAACAGAATCATTCCAGATTTATCTGTAGAAACACTACAAGCCAGAAGGGACTAGAGTCCAATTTTTAACATTTCTTAAAGGTAAGCAATTTTAGCCGGGCTTGGTGGCTCAGCCTGTAATCCCGTGCCTTTGGGAGGCTGAGGTGAGTGGATTGGCTGAGCTCGTGGGTTCAAGACCCGCCTGGGCAGGCGAAACCTCATCTCTACAATAAATCAAAAGATTACCCGGGCATGGTAGCGCGCGCCTGGAGTGCCAGCTACTCGGAAGGCTGAGGCGGAAGGATCACCGGAGCCCAGAAGGTCGAAGCTGCGGTTGCTGGGAGCGGCCACTGCACTCCAGTCTGGGCGACAGAGTGAGACTCCAACTCAAAAAAAAAAAGGTAAGCAATTTTAGCCAGGAATTTTCTACTCTGCCAAGCTAAGCTTCATGAGTGACAGAGAAGTAAAGCCCTCCCATGCCGTAGTCCAGCACCAGCAGGTCAGGGTTTCCTGAAGGAGAGACAGCGTAGTCAAAAGAGAAAAAACTTGGACACCTGACTGTTGCAGGACAGATGGCAGATATCGTTTATTGTCGGTTAACAGTAAGCTTTTACATTATTCGTACAAGGAAAAGGACAAAGAAAATTCCTACAACAAGATGTAACCAGTAACTTCATCAATAACCTTGACTGAGATAAAAAACAAAACAAGCGGTTCATGCAGAGTCCACAGTTTCTCAGCCAATGAATTATATGATAAGTTTTAAAAGAATGCTACACACTAGACATGTTAATTTCCTCAGTTTACAGAACTTAATCCCATTATGTCTAGGAATGTTTCATCCATCCAATTTACTTTAACTTAAACTGTCAAAACAAGTTTATAATTCATTTTTACAATGATTGCTACATTCCAAAGATTATTGAATAACATATACTTAAATCAGGCTTAAGTTACTTTACTAATTCTGTATAGCAAGAACAACACAATAATATAGAAATGCTTATTTTCTTCTGGTAAAGACTCAAATAAGTATGGTTAATGAGTTGTAACTATATCCTAGCACGCAAGCCACAATACAAATCATAGTAACTGGGGCAAAATAACATTCTGGAAACCCTAATTAATTTTTAATCAAAAAATGACTCTACCAAGCAATTATCTATCCACACCTGATATTTAAGGTTTTGCTTGTGACTCTTTGGTGAGAGTAAAGAGTTCTCTATGGACGTCAGAAAGAACACTCTCTGTTCTCATTGTGAGTTTTTCAGCCATAACACCAGATAAAGTGACAGTGAGGCCCAGCACTAGGAGGTTAAGGGCATAGCCAGATAGGAGAATAATAGAAACAACCTTTTCTCGTAAAATACTCTTTGGCTTCTATGTATAGGGCAATGAATAACATGAATTGGAGTTTTATTTTTGCCTTCAGACTGTACAGAATCTTCTGGCTGTATCAGTAACAAAAATAGAAGATGTAAGGGTTTCAGCTGCCCAGGCTCGATTTGTAGCCCGGGTCTTCAGCCCCCTGGGCTTTGTCAGTAGGCAGTCCTCCATGGCTGGCTCCCAACACTCCCAGGCATTTAATCCCTAAAAGAAAATGCCACCTCACCATCAGCCCTTCAGAAGATGCTCATGAAGGTGTTAAACACGCACACACACACACACACACACACACACACACACACACACACATGCAGAGTCATACTTATCACAAAAGTACAGGCAAGCATAAAGTTAACAGAGCATACAAAGTACCCACAAAAGTGAAAATACACATATATAAATACAAAAGTAAAAAGGAAACAAAGCAACTCCCAAAGGCTCTATAACAAAGATATATTCATATCTCAATAATCAATTTGGACTGTGTGCCACTGAAGAGACATAAAATAAAAAAAGAATAAAAAAGAAGCAGGAGCCAACAATCTGCTGCCTCCATGAAACTCATCTCATTGCAAAGAACACCCACCGTCTTAAAGTTGTGAGCTGGAAAATGGCCTTTCAGGCAAATGCAATATGGAAGACATCAGGTGTAGCTATTCTGGTATCAAACAAAGCAGAGTTCAAACCATCAAAATTTAAACACATAGAAGGACACTACATAATGATGGCTTAGTGCACCAGCAAGAAATATCCATCTTAAACATATACACACCATACCCAGGAGCACCAGGTTTTTTAAAACAACTACTAAGTAAAGTAAGAGAGGACATTGACTCTCACAATTGTATTTGAGACCTAAACACCCCAATAACAGCTTTAGATAGATCATTGAGGCAAAAACAAATAAACAAACAAACAAAAAATGAAAAACAAAAACAGGAAGATCTGGAACCTAAACGTGATGCTTGACCAAATGGATTTACCAGATATCTACAGAACACTCCACCCAACATCTACGGATTATAGTTTATTCATCAGCAATAGAACATATACCAGACTGATCACATTCTTAGAAACAAATCAAGCATGA
>NW_007261029.1:5084-19064 GCF_000164805.1 Carlito syrichta
AATCCATATTACCAAGATAAAATCACAATTTCAGGATATAGAAGACAAAAATATCATAGAAAAGATAAATCAGACAAAAAAGCTGATTCTTTGAAAGGATAAATAAGATTAACAAACTCCTGGCCAGATTGACTTAAAAAAAGAGAAAGAAATTTAAAAATGAGAAAGGCAAAGTCACAACTGATGCTGAAGAAATTCAAAAGATTATCAGAGATTACTATGAACACCTGTATGCAAACTAGAAACCTAAAGGAAATTGAGGACTTTCTGACATCACACAACCTCCCAAGGTTGAAACAAGTAGAATCTGAAACACAAACAGACCAAAAACAACCCAGAAAATCAACTCAGTCAAAAGAAATCTCCCCACCAAAAAAGCCCCAGACCAGATGGCTTCCTAGCTGAAATTTAAAAGACATACAAGGAGGAGCTGATACCCATCTTACTGAAAGTGTTTCAGGTAATTGAGAAATACAGAATTATCCCCAACTAATTTTATGAAAATGTCATCACACTTATACTCAACCTGGCAAAGAAGTTCTCTATATAATAAGAAAGGGGTCAATCCCATGAATATTTATACACCCAACATCTTGTAGCACCTAAATAAAAAAGGCCCATAACAGCAGAACTGAAGGGAGAAATAGACAGCAATACAATAATTCTAGGGGACATCAATACACCACTTTCAGCAATGGGTAGCTTATCCAGAGAGGAATATTGGTGTTGAACAATAATAGAGAATAATTGGATTTGAGCAGTGTTCAATAAAAAGTAAGCATTAGATTTGAACAAAACCATAGACCACTTGAACCTAACAGATATACAAAGAACATTCCCTCCAACAGCAATAGAATGCCCATCTTTCTTTTCAAGCACACAGGGAATGTTCCCAGGATAGATCATAAGTTAGACCACAAAAAGTCTTAACAAGGATAAGAAGCTTAAAATCATATCAACTTTTCCAGCCATCATGGAAATAAATAGCAAAACTGATAAATAAGAAAAATAGAAAAATTCAAAAATAAGTGGAAATTAAATAATATACTCTTAAACAACCAATGGATCAAAGAATAACATAAAAGGGAAATTTTAAACTACCTAGAAACAAATTAAAATGATAACACAAGCCAGGTGCAGTGGCTCATGCCTTGATTGCAGCTAATTGTAAGGGACATCAACACACCACTTTCAGCAATGGATAGCTTATCCACTGCTATGGGAGGCTAAGGAAGGAAGATTGCTTGAGGTCTTGAGTTGAAGACCAGTCTGGCAACATAGTGAGGACTCATCGTTAAAAAAAAAAAAAATTTATGTTAACTAGGTGTGGTGCCATGAACCTGTAGTCCCAGCTACTTGGGAAGCTGAGGCAATTGGATCATTTGAGCCCAAGAGTTTGAGACTGCAGCGAGCTATGATTGTGCCACTGCATTCTGGATGACAGAGCAAGACCCTGTCTCTAAAATTAATAATACTACTAATAAGTGAAAAACCCCAAAAGATAAAACAACATACAAAAACCTATGTGATGAAAAGAAGTTCTAAAGGGAAAATTTATAGCAACAAATGTTGAAAGAATAAAGATCTCAAGTAAGCAACCTCCGCTATACCTCAACAAACTAGAAAAATAAGAACACACTAAGCCCAAGTGAGAAAAAGGAAACAAAAAATAAAGATCAGAAAAGAAATATATAAAACCAAGACTATAAAAACAATAGAAAAATTGATAAAACTGGAGTTGGTTTTTTGAAAGAAAAAAATTAACAAACCTTTAAATAGACCAATAAAATGAGAGAAGATTCAAATAAATAAAATCAGAAATGAGAGAGGAGATATTAAAACTGAACACAGAAATACCAAAGTTAATAAATGACTGCTAGAAATAATTACACTCATCTGATAACCTTGAGGAAATGGATACATTTCTGAAAGCACCCAACCTACTAAATTTACAAAGGCAGTTAAAAAAATCTATAAACTAAAAGTATAAAACACCGATGAAAATTCTTAAAAGTGAAACAAAAATGAAAAATGAAAAGATGCCCAGTGTTCATGGATTAGAAAAATTAATGTGCTACAATGTCCATACTACCCTAAACAACCTAAAAATCAGGGAAATGTGCATTATAATTTCAATAACAGTTTTCACAGAAAGAAAAAATCTAAAATTCATATGGAACCACAAAAGACCTGTAATTGCCTAAGTAATATTGAGCAAAATGAATAATGTTGTAGGTATCACATTACCTGATTTCAAAATATAATACAAAACTATAGAAATCAAGACAGCATAATACTAGCACCAAAACATTCCAGATCAATGGAATATAACAGAGTCCATTAACAAATGGTGTATATGGTCATTAAATTTTAAAAATATGTCAAAAAAACAAAACGGAGAAAAGACAGTCTTTTCAATAAACGGTGTTGGGAAAACTGGATATCTCCATGTGGAAGAATAAAATTGGATGGTTGCCTAATACCACACATAACAATCAACTCAAAATGAATGAAACTAAAAATATTAGAGAAAACAAATGGAAAATGCTTCTAGACAATGATCTGGGCATTTCTTTTTAAAATATACCTCCAAAATACAGACAACCAATGCAAAAATAGATAAATGGGATTACATCAAACAGAAAAGCTTCTGCACAGCAATGAAGAGAAAACCTATGGAATGGAAGAAAATATTTGTAAACCACACATCTGATAAGGAGTTCACATCCAAATCATATAAGGAATTTGAAAAAACTCAATAGTAAAAAACAAGTCAATTAAAAATTGACAACAGGCTTGAATAAACATTTCTCAAAAGAAGACATACATATGGCCAAAAGTTACATGACAAAATGCTCAACATCTCTAATTATCAGGGATAATCAAAATTAAATGACAATGACAATGAATACTGCCTCACATCTGTTAGATAACAAGTATTGGTGGGAATGTAGAGAAAAGGGAACCCTTGTATACTGTTGGTTGGAATACAAATTAGTACAGCCATTACGGGAAACAGTATGGGAGTTCCTCAAAAAATAAAAACAGAACTACCATATGATCCAGCAATCTCACTGCTGGGTAGGTATCCAAGGGACATAAAGTCAGTATGTCAAAGAGATATCTGCTCTCCGTGTTTGTTGCAGCATTATTCACAACTACCAAAATATAGGATCAATATGTGTCCATTATTATTGAGTGGATGAAATGAATAAAAAAAGGTACAATGAAATAATATCACTCAGCCTTGGAAAAGAAAGAAACTATGTCATCTATGACAACATGGATGAACCTGGAGAAAATTGTGCTAAGTTAAATAACCCAGACAAAGAAAGGCAAATATTGCATGATGTCACTTCTGTATGCAAGCTAAAAATGTTGAACTCATAGAAGCAAATAATAGAATGGTGGTCACCAGGGAATAGGGGCAGAAGAGGGTGGTGGGAAGACTGGGGACATATTGGTTAAAGGATACAAAGTTTCATTTCAATAAGAAGAGTAAGTTGTGGAGATCTATTTGATAGCACAGTGACTATAATTAACAATAATGTACTACATTTTCAAAAGTTGCTAAGGAAAGTGGTGTCAAATATTCTCACTTCAAAAAAAAGATGAGGTGAGAAATATGTTAACTAGCTTGATTTAATTATTCCACAATGTACAGTAAACCCTCTCTATAAGAATGAGTTCCATTCTGAGAACACATTCATCCAGTCCAATTTGTTCATAAGTTCAACAAAGTTAGCTTAGGTACCCAACTAACACAATCAGCTATATATCACTGTGCTGTAGTAAGTTTATTACTTTTCACACAAATAATACATAAAAAACAAACTAACAATGTTGTACAGTAAAGAACACAAAAGCACAACCATGCATGTGACAATGTACACCACACACGAACTAACTTATGTGATTGAACATGCAAATGCATGTTCATATCTTTGAAAGTTTACAACTTGAAGGCTCATATGTAGGAGACTTATGGTATACATATATCAAAACATCTCATTGTACACCATCAATATATATATTTGTCTATTGTACTTTTAAAAGCTGTATAATTTTTAAAAATACACCCTTAATAAATTAAAAATGAAGATATACAGATGGCCAATAAATACATGAAAAAATACTTAACATCGTGTCATTATGAAGAAATTAATTAAAATATTAGATAGTATGACATACCTAGCGAAATGACTAAGATGTAAAACCTGAGAATGCCAATCCCTGTTGATGATGTACAGCACCAAGAACTCTCAAGGCTAGTGGGAACGTAAAATGGTACTTTTACTTTGAATGAAACTTGGCAATTTCTTACAAAGATAAACACAGTCTTAACTCACCTCCCATCAATCAACTCTAGTCATTTACCCAAATGAATTGAAAACTTATGTCCATACAAAATCCAGAACACAAATATTTACAGCAGCTTTATTTATAATGGCCCAAAACTAAAAAGAATCAAGAATTCCTTCACAGATAAATAAACTGTGCTACATCCATACTATAGAGCACTATTCAGCAACGAAAAGGAATGAGCTATTGATCAATTTAAAGACATGGCTGAACTTCAAATTCATATTGGTAAGTGAAAAAGCCAGTCTGAATGACTGCACACTGCATGATTCTATATGACACTGAGGAAAAAGCAAAACTAGAGATGGCAAACAGATCAGTGGGTGTTAAGGACCTCAGTGAAGAGAGGTGTTTTTTATTTATTTATTTATTTATTTATTTTGAGTTGGAGTCTCACTCTGTCGCCCAGACTGGAGTGCAGTGGCCGCTCCCGGCCATCACAGCCTCGACCTGCTGGGCTCCTTCCGCCTCAGCCTTCCAAGTAACTGGAAATACAGGTGCATGCTACCACGCCTGGCTAATTTTTTGATTTATTGTAGTGATGAGGTCTCGCCAAGTTGCCCAGGCGGGTCTCGAACCCGTAGGCTCAGCAATCCACTCACCTCAGCCTCCCAAGGCACAGGATTACAACTGAGCCACTGAGCCCGGCTAAAGAGAGGTTTACATAGGTGAAACACAGAGAGTAACTTGGGAGATGTGAAACTACTTTGTTCGATGTTGGATACATGAAAATTTTTCATTTTTCAACAACTCACAGAACTTCATATGACAAAGAGTGAATCTTAAAAGTAAATTAAAAAGTATTTAGATGATCTGGGGATCCCAACATGAAATTCTGAACATGGCACAATAATGTAACTGTTGGAAGTGTATCAAACAACCTCCTGAAGTGGGCGGGGAGAAATGATTAACCTAAGCAACATTAGAAATGAGTGGAATCTGTAAGATGAAAGGCAGAAGGAACTGTATGTAAGCAAGTGGTTGATAAAGATATTTCCTTTGGAGGGACAGATGAACGATTCTGAAATCCCTGGAAATACATATATACTGGAATTGAACAATTAAATAAATGGATGGTAGATGGTGGGAGAAAGATTTTTTACCATTGGAGAAGGAGTTTACACCTAAGCAAGGGAAGAAGACTTGAGTGACATATACGACTGTGGATTAGAGTTGGAGACAACAGTGTGAACTCAGGTATAGCTGAAAATACAGATGCAGATGGATATAAATGTAGATACAAGTACATATCCAGGTTAGTATGCTCATATATGTTTTCCTCTTCTATCAGCTGAGAGGTGAGAGGGTTGCAAACAATGATTTCCTTCCCACAAATGGAGTAAGCAAAGGAGGGGAAAGAATATTTTCACACTGAGTAATTTGAAAAGCAGTACCTCAGCCAAATTATTCAGGCTAACACTAACAATGTTAAGTCTTCTTACAATCATGTTCAGTTGATATAATGTGATGAGAAAGCTATGTCACCTGTATGGTCTTTTTCTCCAACATTCATAACCACAGTCTAATAAAGAAAATAAATAGGACAAATACCAATTAAAAAAAACATTCTACAAAAATACCAGACTAGTACTCCTCAGGGTTCTTGAGATCTTCAACATTACGGCAAGGTCTAAAAAATTGTCTCAGACAAGAGGAGCCTAAGGTGTCATAGCAACCAAACACAATAGCATATCTGCATGGGATCCTAGAGCAGAAAAAAGTAGAAATTAAATAAAATTTTTAAAAAATGAATATAACTATAAATAATATAATTATTATAAATAACTAACTTAAAAAATGCAAAGAATGGCTTATTAATCATAACAAACCTACCATGCTAATGTAAAGTGTTAGTAATAGTGTAAACTAGTACAACTTCTGTGGAAAACAGTGTGGCGATTTCTAAAAGATCTAAAACTTGACCTTCCATATGACCCAGCAGTCCCCCTTCTGTGAATATACCCAGAGCAACTCAAATCATTCTACAGAAAAGATACTTATGCATGCATGTTTATTGCAACACTATTCACAATAACAAAAACATGGAATCAACTGTGCTTCCCATCGAAAGTAGACTGGATTAAAAAAATGTGGTACATATATACAATGGAATATTATGCAGCTATAAAGTAGGACAAAATTATGAACTTCACAACAACTTGGATAGATTTAGAGTCCATAATACTCAGTGATCTATCACAGAAATAAATAACTGAATACCACGTTCTCACTCATAAGTAGTCCCTGAACCATTATCATACTGCTATAAGAGTTTGGCAGTAATGGGAAACTGTCGGGGAGAGGCCCCACACTTCATTAATAAGGGTAACTGCTCCCAAACCAGGTAAAGTGGGGACCAAAGTGAGGCCCAAACTTTACCTGTACAGTGACCATTGGCACACCTAACCTTGAATTGTATCCCACATCTTTAAAATAAAATTTTTTAAAATAAAAAGAAAGTATTAATAATAAAAGTTCTAGGAATGGGGCACATGAAAATTCTGTGTACTATACTGGCAATTTATTTATCTAAAGTGATCTTAACAAAAGTTCATTAAAAACAACAACAACAAAAGTAAACAGTGGCAGGTGAATTGGCGAATAAAAACACCATAATTGATGTTTCACAGAACTGCCTACTAATTACCCTTTTTACCCTTTCTCATACTTCCTGGCATGACCTCAAAGGGACAACAAGCCTGGTACTTTGCACAGTCATCTGAGGAGCAGGAATGAGAGACCTCATAGGTCAGATAGTGGGGAGAAATCTTTTTTTTTTCTCTCTTTCCCTTGTTCTACTGCCATAACCTTCAGATAATACTATAGTTACTGACTAAGTGCCTAAACTTTTGAAAGAATGCCTCCCTGACCAAAAGAAATGTGATTTTAAATGTATGGGGCAAATAGATTTGGTGTTTGGTTTCTCTATGCCCTTCTAAGGTAGGCTTTGGATTCAGACTCTGTCATAAAACTTAATTGAGAGGATAGAAACTAAAGTCCAGCTTCCTAGCCAAGAGGTTAGAAAGTGTCAGGGAGATCACAGAGATGAGAGAGAGAGAGAGAGAGAAAAAATAAATTGTATGGTTTATGAGTATTTTAACTAAAATATAGAGAAAAGGCAAATTTATACAGATGGAAAGTGGATGAATGTTGTCTAGAGCTGATAGTTGCAATGGGGAGTGACTAAAAAGGGGCACCAGGTTTCTTTTTAGTAAGGAAGAAAGTTCTTAAATAAATTATGAAAGTTACACAACTCTAAAATACTTAAAACCTTGAATTGTGCAATTATAAGGGATGAGTATTATACTATGTAATTGTATAATTACTAAAACTACTATGTGAAAGGAATTGGACAACCTAACACCTCAATAAACAGTATTTCTACTGGTCATGATGTTTCACAATTATATATAATGTCATTGATCATAAGAGAATCTGGGCTAAATCATATCTTGTGGGGAATAGAAATAATCTGAAGTAATATGTGTATGATTCATTATGTCCTGATAAAAAATAAATTATTAATTTAGACTTAAGAAGAAGAAAAAATAAATGGCAGTGCAAACGTTAGCAACTAAATCACTATTTTAACCACAGCTCATAGAAACCATATACGAACTTGCAGCTTGAGCCCAACCTGGTATATTGCCTAAAATAAAACACTATCACTTCCTCAATCAACATCAGACTTTGAAAACAATATTCAAAATCTTCAGGATTACAATCCAAAATTAATACAAAGAATCAGAAAAATATTGACTCTTAAGAGATAAAGACATCAACTCTGAATTAAAATAGTTAGACATAGATGTTAAAGCAAGTATAAAAACATGCTTTAGGAAGTAAGACGTGAACAATCTTGAAATCACTAGAAATACAGAAGTTCTAAGCAAGGAAATATGGAATTTTTAAAAATATCAAATTTCAGATTATAGAATTTTATCAAGAAATTCACTGAATGGGCTCTACATAGAACGGAAAAAACAGAGGAAAGAGTCATTGAATTCAAAGATATATCAAGAGATATTATCAAATCTAAACAATAAGAAGAACAATAGTGGGAAGAAAAACATAAACAGATCTTCAGCAACCTGTGGACAGTACCAAGAAACCTAAAATTCATGTCAACAGATTTCCAGAGGAGAGAAGAAAAGCACTGTGCAAAAATGCGAAAAACTAATGGTTGTACCCTTCCCCTTTTGCTGAAAGGCATAAACTTACGGATGCAAGATGCACAGCAAACTCTAATCAAAATAAATTAAGAAAACATCTATTTTACACACGTCATGATAAAACTGTTGAAAGTTAAAGGAAATTTCTGGAAAGCTGCTCGAGAATGACACATTTCATATGAAAGTATAATAACTTGGATAAATTTTGATTTCTCATCAGAAATGTGGAGGCAAAAGAACATAGAACAGCTTTTTAAGGTTTTATAAATGAAAGAATTAACATTCAGAATTCTATATCCAACAAAAAACATCTTGTATGTGTATAGTTTAAAAAAGACATTCCAGAGGAAAGGCAACTAAGACAATTTGTTACTAGAAGACAGGATCTAAAGGACATGTTAAAGTAAGTTCTACAGATGAAAATAAAATGATACTAGGAGTAAATTTGGAGTATTAGAAATAAAGAAAGAGCAACAGAAATGATCTCTATATGTAAATATAATATCTTCTTATCCTCTTAAATTCTATAAACTATGCTTTACAGTCGAAGCATGAATCATGTCATTGCTTGATGGGATAATCAGCGAATGTAGATATCACACAAACAACATAAAGAACAAAGGGAATAAGGGTCTAAATGGGGAGTAAGTTTTCCTCATTCAACTGAAGTGGTAATGTACACGATGAAATGTAAAATATGTGTGTTGCAATCACATCTTCAACCCCCTCTGCCAATATACAAAGGCATATGCATGGTAAAAAGAAAAATATATACAAATACGTGCATATGTATAAATAAAATAATAAAAATATTCGAAGAACTCAAAGAAGAAGAGAGAAATAAAGGAACAACACAATAATAAACAAAAGAGGAGTCAAACAAAAGATAGATAATGAAATGGCAAACGTGCCCAAATATATCAATGATTTTATTAAATGTAACTGCTCTAAGTGCACCAATTAAAAGGCAGACCTTGTCAAAATAAATTTTAAAAATATATACTGTCATAACAATAGGCGTAATTTGAAAATAAAATAATGCAATGATCATTGGTCACATGAGTACAAAAGTGGGATCAGCAGATGGTGGACACTGCCAGGGGTGGGAAGAGGAATGAAAGCACATGGCAACACTCTGGTTACCAGGTCCACTCTCAGGGGGAGAGAGGGTCTGCTAGAAGGTCAAACTTCACCTACATGCAACTTACTTATGTAGTAAATTCTCACATGAACCCACCAAGTACAAAATAATAAAATAATGAAACATCATGCTAGTGGATTAAAGAAGAGAAACTGCATACTCCCATCGACAGATACAAACAAAATAACAAAAGTATTCAACATTTATTCATGACATTGACAAACACAGCAAACCAGAAATAGAGAAGCAATTCTTTAACATGATTAAGGGCGTCTACGAAATCATGCAACTAACATCATACTAACTGGTGAAAAACTAAGTGCTTTCCAATTAAGATTGGGAGCAAGACAGGACGTCCAACCACTTCTACTTAAATTCACACTAAAAATTGTAGCCAGTGGAATAAGACAAAAAAGAAAAAGTGTACAAATTGGAAAGAAATAAAACTGGGCATGTTTACAGACAACATGTTTGTATAATAAAAATTATGACTCAATTTTTTATGTCTAACTGATGGCAGGTTTCCAGCACCGATCCTTACTTTTTCCCATAAGACAATAAGAAAGCCTGGCAACCCTTCCCTTAATGCCAGTGGGAAGTTCTAATGATGCAAGCCCTGGCCCGCATGTAGAAACTCTCACCTTGGCTCCACCTCACAACCACAATAAAAGACAAGGCAGTCTCCTCTCACTGATAAGACATTTTGGGGCCTACTCAGGAGAATTCGTTGGCCTCCCAGAAAATTCGTTCTATGAGTAATAAATGTTTTTATACCCTATTGTTGCATGTGTGGCATTATCAGTCTTGATACCAAAAATCAAACTCTGAGTAGGGGATCCACTCACTTCTGTGAGATGACTACAACAATTTTCCAAGTGCAAAATCTAGAAGAATCTACAAAAAAGCTCCTAGAACTATTAGTTTAGTAAATTTGTAGGATATGGGATCATTTCACAAAAATGAATTGCATTCCTATACAGTAGCAATGAACAATTTTAGATGAAAATATGTTCACTTAGCCTTAAAAGGAATAAAATTTTGTAATTTGTGGTAACTTGGATCAACCTTGAAACATTATGCTAAGTGAAATAAGCCAGGCACAGAAAACAAACATTGCATAGTCTCATTTAGATGTGGAATCTTAAAATGTCAAATTTAAAGAAGTAGAGAGTAGAATGGTGGTTATCAGAGTCTGGGAGTGGGAATAACTTATGGGCAAAGAGAGTTACTCATCATAGAAAACAAAGTTCAGTTAAATAGGAATAGTAAGCTTTAGTCAGCCATTCTACCTACTAGTAATCATAATTTATAATAATGTATTATATATTTCAAAACCACCAAAGTAGTACAATGGAAATGTTCTGATTGCCAAAAATAAGTATCTGAAATAAGATATATGTTAGCTAGCTTGATTTAATTATTCCACAATCTTAACATATATCAAAACATTACATTGTAGCCTAGATTCATATTATTATTATTATTTATTGATTAAACAATTTTTAAAAATACCTTTAGAAGAAAGTTCAAAAATAATAGATATAGAGATATAAAGCTAATTAAACTTGTGCAATATCTATATGACTAAAAGTACAAAACTCTGATGAAAGAAACCAAAGAATAAATAAAAGTATTTGGGGATGAGAGTACTCAGTACAGTTAAAATGCCAATCTTCCCTAGATTACCTACATATTCAAAGCATTTCTGACACAAATCTTAGTCTTTGCATCGTGTCTTTACAATAAACTCATTGTATAGTTTATAACAAAAGACAGAGGAAACAGAATATGCAAAACTATTTTGGGATAGAAGAAAAAGTTGGAGGACTAACACTATCCAGTATTAAGAATCACTGTAAAACTACAGTTATTACGAGAATATGGTATTGCAAGGGTATAGAAACAAAAATCAATGAAACAGAATAGTGTCTACAAGTAGACTCACATAAGCTGATTTTGACATAAGTGAAAAATCAGTTTAATAGAAAATGGATATTTTCAACAAATGATATTGAAACAATTGGGCATCCATATGCAATACAATGAACCTTGACCTAAACCTTGCACCTTTTACAAAAGTTAATTATAAATGTAATATATATATATTAAAACATCAAATTATAAAACTTTTGAAAAAATAGTAGAAAGTTATAGCAATCCAAGTTAGATTAAGAGTTCTTAGCTTTCACATCAAATGCATGAACTATAATACTTTTAAAAAGTTAAGTTGGATATCACCAAAGTTACTAATTTTTTATTTGAGAAGAATAAAAAGACAAGCTATGGATTGGAAGAAAATATTTGCAAATCAAGTTTTCTGACCAAAGGACTCACTTTAGAATATACATAAAGAACTCTCAAAGTCAGTGGTAAGAAAGCAGCCTAATGGGCAAACATGGACAAAAGATATTTCACTAATGAGGATATACAGATGGCAAATAATCACGATAGATGTCCAGTATCCATAGTCATCAGGGAGATGCAAATTAAAACCATTCTGAGTTTCCACTTTACACTATTAGATGAACTAAAGTTATGTAAAGTAATAATTATAACTACAGCACCAAATACGGTCAAGAATGCAGAGTAACTGGATCTCTCATGTGCTGTTAGTAGAAATGCAAATCAGTAGAGTGACTCTTGAGAACACTTTGCCATTTCTTACAAAGCTTAATATGCATTTACCATCTGACCCAGCAAACCCACTTGTGGGCATGTATCTCAAAAAATAAAAGCTTATGTTCACTTGAAAACCTGTACATGAATATGAAAGTAGCCCTATTCATAATCACCAAAAATTACATGCAATTCAAAAGTTCTTCAGTGAGTAAATGAATAAACAAACTTTGGTACATCTATGTGATAGAATATTAATCAGCAATAGAAAGACTGAAAATATTGATGTATATAAGAACTTCCACAATTCTCAAAGGCATTACACTGAGTGGAAGAAGCTAATCTCAAAAGGCTATATATCATATGATACAATTTATATGTATCCTCAAATAATAGGTGCATACTACCATGCTCAGCTAATTTTTTGTTTTATTGTAGAGATGAGGTCGCGCCTGCCCAGGCGGGTCTCGAACCCGTGGGCTCAGGCAATTCATTCACCTCAGCCTCCCAAAGGCACAGGATTACAGGCTGAGCCACTGAGCCTGGCTTATTTCTTTCTTTTAATGATGGAAAGTCAACCTTCCATGTGTAATCAGCTGCCTTTATATGGAAAGGTCATAAAATGCCAATGAATGTCAGAGAGCATGAAAACTTACAAAGAGAGTTAGTTGCCTAAACTCAGCTTTTTTTTTTTTTTTTTTGGTTGGAGGAGTAACTCTGAGATTTTCATTGGTCCTTGGTAAGAGTGGGCTCTGCCCTGTTGACCAGAATAGATGATGTCTAGAGGGACCTAAGAAGAAGTGCTCTGCCAGGTATACATACCTGAGGCCGGATGTAGTGGGTATCTGTGAAAGACTCCTTCTCCTGGCCATGCCAAGGCTGCCTAGGACCAGAGGGACATTTTTGTGGGGGTCCAGCCCCACAAGGGTCGTGGGCTTTCCTGAAGGAGAGACAGATAGGCGAAAGATGAAAATATTATACTCAGACACCGGCTTCCTGAACAGATGACGTTTAATATTAGCTAAGGGAAAGCTTTTATACCATTTGTAAAGGGGCAAGACAAAGAAAATTCCTTCACGTACATACCCTCTAAAAGTTACCACCATCTAGTGGTCTTAGCAACAAACAAGCCGAGAACCCTATAAACATTCAGACAATGAGTCTTATTCATAAAGCCAAAAATGATAGTTTTAGTCCAAAGTCCTGAATTACGGTCCTTGAACTGTCTCCAGAAAGTTTCCAAGTGCAAAGTTCTTCATGTAGCAGTAGTTTTCCCATCTGGGGCTTCTATGACTTTCAGAGCTTTGTAATCACCTCTTTTGTCCAGGTGTCTTTGTTACTTTTCTCTTATCCTGCAATGTTTGTTTCTAAAGAGAACTCAAAAGAAGCTTTTAGTAATGTTTCCCAGGCCCCCAAGGTTGCTTTCTGTCTTTAGCTAATCTTTCATAAAAGTGTCTGATTAGTATATTATGAGTTCAGTGAAAACCCACTCTATAAACGTTAACTTAGAGTTTTAACTATTGAATGAAGTAAAAACCTTAACAATTAATCTTTATCCTAAGTCAGTGAAAACAGTGTTATAAATCACCTACATAACTCCTAGATAAGTGTTAGAACTTATAATGAATTCATAATGAACTTACTATAAACTTGTGCTTCTAAAAAACCTTATGTCTAAACACTAAACTG
>NW_007261030.1:0-12998 GCF_000164805.1 Carlito syrichta
TTTGAGACCCGCCTGGGCAGCGAGACCTCATCTCTACAATAAATGAGAAATCAGCCAGGCGTGGTAGTGCATGCCTGTAATTCCGGTTACTTAGAAGGCTGAGGCGGAAGGATTGCTGGAGCCCAGCAGGTCAAGGTTGTGGTGGCCAGGAGCCTGGGCGACAGAGTGAGACTCCAACTCAAGGAAAAAAGAAAGAATTGAAACCTCTTTTTTGATATATTAAGAGGAGACCCTAACCCCAACTCTCCCAGGCAATTGACACTTGAGGCAATGGAAGCGTTAAATAAGGTACAGCAAAAACTTCCTGAACAACAATTGAAAATAATTGACTATGCTAAGTCCTCGTCCCTTATTATCTTGCCTACTGAATATACACATACATGATGTTTATGGAAAGATGGGCCCTTAGAATGGTTATATTTACCTGTTACAGCAAAGAGGGCTTTAGTGGCATACGCAACCTACTCTGCTCAGCTTATCACTAAAGGCAGAACTAGAAGTAAGGAATTTTGGGGGCTGATGTGTCAGAAATTACCATACCATATACAAAGGCACAGTTGGATTTTGATAGCTGAGGATGTTGATTGGACTTTAGCATTGTTGGGATTTACCAGAATTATTTCCTTTCATTTACCAGCAAATCCTTTGCTACAATTTTTCAAACAAAAGGCAATTGTTTTTCCAAGCCAATGCTCAGCTCAACCATTACCATCTCCAGCAAAACTGGTTTTACTTATGGGTCATCTACAGGGCAAGCAGATTATGTGGTTAATAATCAACCACACACTTTAAAAACTACTGAAAAGTCTGCTCAACGAGTTGAAATGTGTACAGTTATAGCTGTTTTTGAAAAATTTTCCACACAGCCTTTCAGTCTTTATTCTGATTTCAAATATATAGTTGCTTTGTTCCCCCAGATAGAAACTGCACCTTAATCAAGGAATTCCTCAATTTATGCTTTACTTGATAAATTACAAAAATTGGTTCAAGTTCGAAATGTTCCATTTTTTATTGGGCATGTAAGGGCACATTCAATGTTACCAGGACCTATTCATGAGGGGAATGCATTGGCTGATCTTCATACTAAAGCTGTTTTAACTGCTATTGAAGAAGCTTTAGAAAATCAATCTGCATCATCAAAATGCTACTGCAATGAGATTACAGCTCAAAATACCTAGAGAAGCTGCTAGGGCTATTGTTCTAAATTGTAAGATTTGCCCTACATTTTCCCCAGCCCCACCTGAGGGCGTAAATCCCCGGGCACTGAGACCTAATGATTTATGACAAATGGATGCAACACATGCAAAATCTTTTGGAAAACTTTTTATGTGCATGTGTGTGTGGACACTTATTCACATATTATTTGGGCTACTGCTAGAGCAGAAGAAGCATTTAAGGATGTGGCCCAACACATATTTCAGTGTTTTGCAGAATTAGGAAAACCTATGGCTTTAAAAACAGACAATGCACTGGCTTATACTTCTAGAGCATTCTCTAAATTATGTACTATCTTTTCCATAAAACATACCACAGGCATCCCTTACAATCCACAAGGGCAAGTAATTGTGGAAAGGGCACATCAAGTTTTGAAAAATCCGATAACTAAATTGCAAGCTGGAGATTACAAATATGCTTCCCCCATCATGTTTTAAGCAATGCCTTGTTTGTATTAAGCCATCTTAATGTGAACTCGGCAGGAGAGTCTGCCTTTACCGGATAGTATACTTTTAACAAACTCTGCCCCCGATGGCAAAATGGAAGAATGTACTCATTAACCAATGGTGTGATCCAGATGTGTTACTAACTTCTGGAGGGAGATTTGCATGTGTCTTCCCATAGAACTCTGGTTCACCTGTGTGGATACAAGATTGCCACATTCGCCATTGTAATGAGCTTGCCATCCATGGTGTCATCCCTGCCACAGCCCAAGAAGAGAAAACACCCCCCACTGATGAGGTCAACCCGAGTCTATGATTATTCCTCTTCTTCGTGTTTCATAATTTATATATGAGTGATAATCATTATTTAAATGCTATAAGGATTTATGATTGGTCAATTTCTAGTCCAGGGTATGATTATAGAACTTATTTGGATTCCGAATCTGGAAAGCATTTTAATTGGAGCTCGTCTAATCCTTTTGTGCCCTCTGCTGCTCCTTTGGATAGTTGCTTTTCACTTGGATGGGTTATCCTTTCTTATATATATTACCCTTCTCGGAAGCCTTTACAACAATCCCATTTATATAAGTTGTTTTCTGGTACAGATTCAGTTTTCTTAAGAAGGACCTATTTTGCATTGCACACTTTCGTTAAGGCTTGTGTTGACAGTCCATATGTGTTGCTGTTAGCAACACAACAGTCTAATTTTTCATATTTTTACAAAGATGGAACATTTATTATAAATTGTGTTAATTTTGTTTTATCCAATTGTTTACTTAAAACTTCATTTGCTACACATATTGTTTTATTATATCAACCCACTTATGTATTGTTGCCTGTAAATTTGTCTTTACTTTGGTATTCTGACCCTGGAATGTATGCATTAGAAACTGTTTCTAATGAGTTATCCCACAGCGGTCGTTTTGTAGCTTCATGAATATTAGGAATCACAGCCCTTATATTTATAATAGGAGTAGTGGTTGCATCAGCCACCGTGTTAGTTCAGGAAATTCATACAGCAGACCATGTTAACGACCTTTCTCAAAATGTCAATTTAGCATTATTTACTCAGGAACAAATAGATAAGCGAATTATAGACAGAATCAATGCATTAGAGTCAGCTTTACTATATATAGAAAATCAGATCCAACATATGAAGGCTCAACTATCCATGGCTTGTCATGCTCAATATAAGTGGATTTGTGTCATCCCTATGCCTTATAATAATTGTGAAGTTACTTGGGTGAACATTCAATCCCATTTGTCCAGCGTATGGTTTACTTCTAATACATCCTTGAACTTAAAACAATTTCATAATCAAATATCAGCTATATCACAAGCATATTTATATCGTGTCTCTGCTGGAGAGGTGGCAAACAAGGTATTTTCTTCCATTTCATCGTTTTTATCTTCACATTCAATTTGGAATTTAATCTACAATTTTATCAGAGTTGGAATACTAATTTGTATTTTCTTTATTGTTCTTCCAGTCCTCTTCCGAAAAGTAATTTCAACAATCAAAACCAACACTATCAATATATATCACCTGCTTTTAAAAAATAAAAAAGGGGGAGAATGTTGGGAGCTATAATCTTACAGGTGCCAGTTCTGAAGCTGCCTAAAGTGTACCCACTTCGCCAGGCAGGCAAAGCCACTGGTGAAAACCATGGAATTGGCAGAGCCCCATGGAAGGGAAAAGCAGAGGGGCTTTAGGTGGCCCTGGGGAAAACAACGACTTATACTTCTCATAATGTTAATTTTCATAATATGTTTGTTTTGGATCTCGGTGAAAATTTTACCATTTAAGCGTTTTGTTTTCAATGAAACCCAGCATAATGAGACAACCGATACTAGACATGAGGTCCAAAGGTCATTAGTTAATAATCGTCTTTTAAGCAGACCTTTAATGATAATAAGACAAATTCTTGCTTCTTTCCCCCCTTCAGCTGATAAAATATTTACCTTATCCTTTTACAAGAACATGAGAAAATTTTTCCCAGGATTGGACACAATAGGAAAAAAACATTTTTAAAAAACATTACAGAGTTTAATTACCCTTTTAAATATTTTTTTACCACTTCTCTCCCTCCTCCCCTTAGGATCACTAGAGATGTCAAATCAAGTAGACAAGCTTTACCCACAGTAAAGGTTGACAGATATGTTGGATATAAAATTAATAATAGAATATGGTGGGCGCCCAGAGGGAAATAGTAGTTTGCAGAAATTAGAATGGCTTGATCCATCCTTGCCTTATACTGGTGCATATGATGAAAACCTCATAAGATGGTTTTAGATAGATGGAAGCAAAGTTAAAGCTAGTGAAATTTCTACTTGAGAAGGACTAAAACGTGGCAGACCCTTAATTATGTTTGAAACGGCAAAGAGCTTGCAGGATCAAAAAAGAAACATGTGTGATTCAAGACATAAAGTTTGGTGTTGGTTAATAGATGGTATATAGGTTATGATATAGATTAATGAGTAGAAAATAAAATAAAGATATTAGAGAGGGTTAAAAATTAAATAATGTTTAGAGTAAGATAAGTAAAAATAGAATATAGAAATTTATAGATAGAAAGGACAAAAAACCCCTAAAGAAAGTAAAACAGATCTGCAAGCTTTGTGTCAGCAAGTCCCTGGGGGCACAAGCCAATATTTGCTGTTACAGTTGCAAAATATTAAAAAGATACATAAGCATGATAAAGTTAAAGGTTAGCATAAATAATAGACATCTTATTTAGATCATTAAAGATTAAAGGTCAACTGAAGGGGCTTTGGATATCACGTGTTGTTTTAAATTGTAACTAGTTGGAAAAATATATGTGTAATGTTAAGATTATGTCAAAAGGAGCATCATAAATATACCCTCATGGGCAATAAAGTTTTGCAGTCATTGCCATCCTCATCGAAGGTGTGTGGTCTCTGTCTATCACCACTTCTCTCACCTCCCCTTTGGGCCCGACCCCACTGGAGCAGATCTCCCACAGACTGGTCTCGAACTCCTGGGCTCCAGTTGTCCCTCCCTCGACATCTCGAAGCCACAGTCTGATTGTCTGCTGATCGACTATCTTTTGGGAACTCTACAACTAAGGCTGTGGCCTCCGTCCCCAATGATCTCTGTCTGTTCACGATGATCCCAATTTCATACACAAATGGATGCTCTTCTTACTTTCCTTTTATTTTTTATTGTTTGAGTCTGAGTCTCACTTCTTGCCCAGGCTGGAGGGTGATGGCTCATTACCGGCCAGTGCAACCTTGGCCCTCCATGCTCCAGTGAGCCTTCCTGCACAGGCCTTCCAAGAAGCCGGATTGACAGGTGCCCACCACAACACTTGGTTCATTTGGGATGGAATGTATAGATGAGGTCTCACCAAGTTGCCCGGGCATGTCTTGTACCTGCTGGCTCAGGCCATCCGCTAGCCTCAACCCCTGAAAATGCTGAGATGAAGAGGTTGAGTCCCCGAGCTCAGCCTCAATCCTTCATCAAAAATGAACCAGAAAGCCAGGTGTGGCAACACACGCCTGGAATCCCAGCACTCTGGGAGGCCAAATCGGGAGATGGCTATAGCTGCGGAGCTCAAGGTCAGCCTGGGCCATGCAGGGAGAACCTGTCTCTGCACCCATCCAAACAGGGTGTCTGGGGTTGTGGTGCTCATCTTCCTGGACACTCCAGAGGCTTAGGCAGGAAGACTGCTGGAGCCCGTGATTATGAGGCTGGCGGTGAACAAGGGTCATGTCCCTGGGCCCCAACCTGGGCCACAGAGTCAGACCCTGACTCCAAAATCATCAGAATAGTACACAGATTTCTCAACAGCACGTGGGGTGTTCAAAGGGTGACTGGCTTTAGAGTCAGAAGAAATGGGACTTGAGGGGAAAGAAATGTCTCCAGGTGAGGGATGTGTCCCCAGGCTTTCTTGTCATAAGGTCCTCATTGCCAAGTCGGATGGCCAGCCTACCTGGGGCACATTTCTCACCTAGGATTTGAGATCTGGGAGAAACCAGCAAGGGAGCATCTGGATCTTCCGCACCAAAGATGGGGCAACCATTGGGGGGTGGTTGGGGCTGGAAGGTGCCCAGCTTGGGGGACTCTTCTATGTGGGGTTGACAGGGGGAAGGACTGAGGGCAGAAGGTTTGCAGGCAAATGGATTTCTTTGTTGACTTAGAATCTTTCTTTCTTTCTTTCTTTCTTTCTTTCTTTCTTTCTTTCTTTCTTTCTTGTGTCTTTATTTTTTTCTTTGTTTCTTTCTTGTCCTCTCTCTTTTGTTTCCTCACTAGGTAGCCTTGGCTGTTCTGAAACCACCCAAATCGAGCCTTCCTCTCGGGCTTGGCGTTGCCAAACTGCTGCGACAACAGGCTTTCCATTTGGTTGACATCCTGGTCTTCCTGCCTGATTTGAACTCTGGGCTTGAGGTGATAGTCCTGCCGAGTCCTACCCTCACCCAAGATATTTTGAGTTTTGTTTGGAATCGTGGTGGAAGTTTTCTATGGTGTCCAGCATGGTCTCAGTGCCCTGTCTCCGACCATCTTCCCATCTCGGTCTCCCCAAGTGCAGAGGAGACAGGCATGTGTCTCCCAGCCAGCCCTGCCACCCCCGACAGTTTGAGAGTCAAGCCCTCCCTTTCCCTGAGGTGGTCCTTGGGAGAAGCACCTGGGTCCATCCTGGGGAACGAGGCAGGATGAGTTGTGGGTTCCCTGGTGGAGACACGCCCATGAACCAGGAGCGCTCACTCCGGCTGGCTCAGTGGGCTATTCTGACTTTCCGCTGTGGGTACTGGGTCATGTGAAGGGAGCACGCCTTGCAGTGGGGCCCACAGAGGGGTGCGAAGTTCAGGCATAGGGATTCAGGTCTGTCATGCCGGTGCTTTGGGAAGCCGAGTTGAGATCATGTCCTGAGTCCCCAGGTTTGAGACAAGCCCAGGCAATTGCCGAGACCTGATCTCTAAAAGAAACCAACAAATGAGTTGAGTGTGGTGGTGCATGCCTGTTGTTCTGGCCCCTCTGGAGGCCAAGGCAGGAGAAGCACCAGAGCCCAGCCAGTGGAGGCTGTGGTGAGAGCTGGCCCCTGTGCTCCGGCCTGGGTGGCAGAGTGGGACTACGACTCAGAATAATAATACCAACCACCACCACCACAACAGGCCAGCATCTGTGGCTCAGCCTGGCATTTTGGCCCTTCAGAGGCCGATGTGAATAGATGGCCTGAGCCTATGGGTTTGAGACCAGGCCTGGACACTGGACAAGACCTCGTCTCTGCCATCAAAAATAAATCCAAATATTAGCCCAGTATGGTGATGCAGGCGTGTAGTTCCAGACACTCGTGGGACCCAGGTGGGAGGATCGTCTGATCCCGGCAGTTGGAGTCCATGGTAGCCATTAGCGTGCCCCTGCACTCCAGCCTAGGTGACAAAGCAGGATTCCGACACCAAATAATAATAAACATATATAATAATAAATATATATAATAATTCCAACTCCAAATAATAATAAACACCTACAAAACCACCACCACACCTGCTACACAGCATGAGAAGTCACCCTCAGGGATGGGAGAGGAAAAGGCACTTTCCCTCCTGTCATTCATGGGAGGTTTCAAAGGGGGCCACTGGGCATGTCTGTTCCATGCTTTCGGACATGCCTCCCAGAAGGCCTGCCTCTAACCTCCATACTCGTGCCCCACGGCAAAGATGCGTGTGAGCTCACAGAGTGATCAAGGCAGTCCGGCAACGCCGGGGCAAGCCCGGTTCCAGTTGCCCAATTTGCCAATTCAGGTGGGGGGAGGGCCCCTTCCTCTTCCGATCACTCCATCGTCTCTCACCCATGTGGACATTTCCCTGGGGAGCCATGGACGCCCATCGTGACACATGTGGGAGCTGTCTTTTTTTGCTGCAGTCTCCGTCAGTGGGACTGGGGTGTGGCAGCATGATCATGGCTCTCGGGGCCTCGACCTGAGAGGCTCAGGTGGTCTTCCTATGTCGGCCCTTGAGCATTCGGGACTCCAGGGGCCACCATGCCTGACTCGATTTTGGGGACCTCTCATTGAAGTTAGTTCTGGCCACGTTGCCCAGTCTGGTTTCCAACCCCTGGCATCAGGCAGGCACCCACCTCGGTTTCCCAGGCACAGGTGTGATGGCTGTGAGCCACTGTGCCTGGCCTGGACTTGCACGCGCTTTAGGCGAGGGTGATGCAAAGACACACACCGTGATGGAGGTCACTGCATTCTGTGTAGCTGGTACTGTAGGCACCACCATGCGTGACTCCAGTGTTTGCGTTCCAGGGAGGGATGAGGTCTTGCTATGAGTCCCAAGCTGGTCTTGCACTCCGCAGCTCCAGCGGTCCCCCACCTCGGCCTCCCAAAGCCAGAGCCCAATTGTCTGCCGATCCACCATCTTTTTGGAACTCTATACCCAAGGCTGAGGCCTCTTTCCCCAAAGATCTCTGTCTACTTATGACGTTCCCAACTCCATACAGAAATTGATGCTCTACCTTTCTTCCATTTATTTTTATTTGGAGTCTCACTCTGTTGCCCAAGCTGCAGGGCAGTGGCTTACTCCTGGAACTGCAGCCTCGGCCTTCAGGACTCTGGCAAGCCTTCCCTCTCAGCCTTCCAAGGAGCCGGAACAACAGGAGTACGTAACCACTTCAGGCCCATTTGAAATGGAGGGCAGAGATGAGTTCTCGCCGAGTTGCCCATATGCGTCTTGGACCCGCTGGCTCATGTTGGCCTCTGGCTTTGGCCCCCAATTCGCTAGGATGATGATGCTGACTTCCTGAGCCCAGGCTTGATCCTTCATGAACACAAACCAGAAGACCAGACATGGTGGCCCATGCCTGGATTCCCAGCACTCTGGGAGGACAAGGCAGGATAGCTGGAGGCCAAGAGCTCAAGGCCAGCCCTGGTCATGAAGGGAGACCCTGTCTCCACACCCATCCAAACAGGTGGTCTGGGTTCGTGGTGCCCATCATCCTGACCACTCCAGAGGCTGACGTGGGAGGATCACTGGAGTCCACAATTTCGAAGCTGGTGGAGAATGCCAATTGTGTTCCCAGGGCCTGGCTTTGGTCACAGACCCAGACACTGTCTCCAAAAACATCAGAATCGTACACAGATCCTCAACTATGTGTGGTGTGTTTAAATGGGGACCGGATTTAGAGCCAGAGAAAATGGGTCTGGGGGTGAAAAAATGTCCCCAGGTGAGGGGTGCTTCCCCAGCATTTCTTTGTGAAGGTGCTCATTGCTGAGTCAGAGGGCCAGCCTGCCTGTGTCACATTTCTCACCTTGGAGAGGAGAGCTGGCAGGAACCTGGCCAGGGATCCCCAGGAACTACCGCACCAAACGGGGGCAGTCTTTGGGGGGGTAGGACTTGAAGGTGCTGAGTTTGGGAACCCTCACATGTGGGGGGGAGGAAGGACAGAGGGCAGAAGGATTGCAGAAAAATGGATTTCTTTCTTTCTTTCCTTTTTTCTTTCTTCTTCCTTTCTTCTTTCTTTCTTTCTTTTATTCTTTCCTTCTTTTTTTTATTTCCTCACTAGGTTACCCATGCTGTTCTGAAACCGCCCAACTCTGGGTATCTTCTTGGCCAGGGTCTCCAAAACTTCTGTGATCACAGGCTTTCCATTTGATCAACATCTTGGCTTCCCGCCTGGTCTTGAACTCTGGGCCAGAGGTTATCCTAAAGATGAGGCCTGGGCTTGCTATGGTGTCCTGCCTGGTCTCGAGCTCCTGGGCTCCAACCATCTGCCCATTTCGGCATGCCTGAGTGCTAAGGAGACATGCATGAGTTGCCCGGACATCCCCAACTCCCAAAAAGTTTGAGAGTCATGACCTCACTTTCCTCAAGGCAGACCCTGGAAGGAGCGAGCAGGTCCACCCTGGGAATGAGGTTGGTGAAGGTTTGGGCTTTCTGGCAGAGACATGCCCCTGCACCAGGCTCTCCTTTGGTGAAGGCTCAGAGGGCAACTCTGGCTGCCCACTCCGGAGTCTGAAGTTGTCTGAAGGAAGTGGGCCTCACATTGGGCCACCAAGAGCTGTCTGAAGCCCAGGTATGGGAGCTCACACCTGTCACCTGGTGCTTTGGGATGCACAGGCAAGATGATAGCCTGAGCCCATGGGATTGAGACCAGCCCGGCCACCTACCAAGAACTCTTCATTACAAAAAATCAACAAAATGAGCCAAGCATGGTGGCACACAAATGTTGTTTGGGCCACTCTGTATGCCATGGCAGGAGGATCTCAGGGGCCCAGTCGGTGGAGACTGAGGTGGCTGAGAGTGGGCCCCTGCACTCAGGGTTGGGTGACTGAGCAGGACTGTGACTCAGAATAATAATACCAACCATTACCAACACAATCACAGGCTAGGCTCAGGAGCTCAGCCTGCCATCCCGGCCCTTTGGAGTCTGAGGCGAGTGGATGGCCTGAGCCTGCGGGTTTGAGACCAGCACGGGAAAAAGGGTGAGACCTTGTTCTCAGACATCAAAAATAAATCTTAAGATTAGCCTGGTGTGCTGACGCAGTTCTGTGGTTCCAGGCACTTGGGGGGCCAAGGCTGGATGATTGCCAGAGCTGAGAAGGTGGGATTCGCAGTGACTGTGAGCCTGCACCTGCACTCTGGCCTGGGTGACAGAGTGGGATTCCGATTCCAAATAGTAATAATCACCACCACAGCCACCACTACCACCCTTGCCAACCAGCACAAGGTTTCACCCTCAGTGATGGGGGAAGAAAAGGCACTTTATCTCCTGTCATTTGCAGATTTCAAAGATCGCCCCCGGGCTTGTCTGTCCTGCACATTCCACCATGCGTCACAGAAGGCCTTCCTCCAAACTCCACACTCGTGCCCCACAGCAAAGACATGTCTGAGCTCATGGAACAGGCAGCCACGAGTTAGGGCAGCCATTGGGCACAGTGTGATCAAGGTGGTGCGTCAATGGCGCTGTCAGCCCAGGTTCCAGTTGCCCGGTTTGCCACCTTCGTGTGGGGGAGGGCCATTTCCTCTCCCAATCAATCCATCATCCCCAACCATGCAGAACTTTCCCTCGGGAGTCATGGGCGCTCGTCATGATGCATGTCTGAGGCATCTTTTTGTTCACTGGAGTCTCCATTGGCCTGCCTGGGGTATGGTGGCATGATCATGGCTGAACCTGTGGGGCTGAGACTGTCTTCCCACCTCTGCCATCGAGCAGATGGGACTACCTGGGACACTGCGTCTGAGTCGATTTTGGATATATCTAGCCGAGATGATGTCTGGCTATGTCATCTGGACTGGTCTCCGACCCCTGGGCACAGGCAGCCTCCCACTTCAGTCACCCAGGGTGCAGGGTGGATGAGCATGGGCCATGGTGGCTGGCTTGTACTCGCATGTTCTCTCGGCAGGGGTGATGCAAAGGAACATCCCAGGACAGGGCCCATCGCATCCCATGTACCCAGGATGGTGGGTGCCACCACACACGTCTCCAGTGTTTGCATTCAGGGATTGACAAGGTCTTGCTGTGTGGCCCAGGCTGGTCTCGAGCTCCTGGGCTCCAGCATTCCCCTGCCTCGGCCTCCCAATGCCACAACCCAATTGTCTGCAAATCCACCATCTTTTGGTAACTCTATGACCAAGGCTGGGGACTTCTTCCCAAATAATCCCTGTCTGTTCATGATGATCCCAACTCCATACACAAATGGATGATATTCTTTGTTTCCTTTTTTCTTTTTTTCTTTGAGTCAGAGTCCCACTCCATCACCCAGGCTGAGGGTGATGACTCACTCCCGGACACCACAGTCTCAGTTCACCTGACTCCAGCAAGTCTTTCCCTGGCCTTCCAAGGAGCCAGAATGGCAGTCACTCATAAACACAACCAGCACATTTAGGATGGAGGGTAGAGACGAGGTCTCGTTGATGTGCCTGAGCAGGTATCTGCCTGAGGCCTCGAGCCATCCTCTGGACTTGGTCTCCAAAAGCGCTGGGATGATGAGGCTGAGTGCCCGAGCCTAGTCTCGATCCTTCATCAAATACAAACCAGGAGGCCTGGTGAGGCATCATGGCCTAGAATCCCAGAAGTCTTTGAGGCCAAGGTGGGAGGATGGCTGGAGTCCAGTTTCTCAAAGCCAGCCTGGGCCATGCAGGGAGACCATGTCTCTGTACCCATCCAAACAGAGGACCTGCTGTCAAGGTGCCCATCATCCCAGCTTCTCCAGTGGCTAAGGTTTGAGGATCACCAGAACCCTCAATCTTGAAGCTCGTGGACAATGATGGTCATGTCCCCGGGCCCTGACCTTAGCCACAGAGCCAGACCCTGTCTCCAAAACATCAGGAATATACACAGATTCTCAACTGCGTGTGGTGTGTTCAAATGGCAACTGGGTTTAGAGTCAGAAAAAATGGGACTGGGTGAAGAAATGTCCCAAGGTGAGGGATATCCCCGGGATTCGTTCGTGGAAAGTCCACATTGCCAAGTTGGAGGGCAAGTCTGCCTGGGCCACATTTCTCACTTCGGAGAGAAGAGCAGGCAGGAACATGGCCAGGGAGCCTCAGGAACTTCCACACCAAAGTGACAGCAGACATTGATGTTTTGGGACTGGAAGGTGCCAGATTTGGGGGACCCTATCATGTGGGCAGGCCGGGCAGGAAGAACTCAGGGCAGAAGGTTTTCAGGATAATGGATTTCTTTTTTTGAGTTGGAGTCTTACTCTGTCAGCCATACTGGAGTGCGGTGGCCACTCCTGGCCACCCCAGCCTCAACCTGCTGCACTCCAGCGATCCTTCTGCCTCAGCCTTCCAAGTAGCTGGAACTGCAGCCATGTGCTACCATACCTGGCTAATTTTTTGATTTATTGGAGAGATGAGGTCTCGTCATGTTGCCTAGGTGGATCTTGAACCCACAGGCTCAGGCAATCCACTCACCTCAGCCTCCCTAGGTGCAGGATTACAGGCTGAGCCACTGAGCCTGGCTTGGATTTCTTTCTTTCTTTCTTTCTTTCTATCTTTCTTTCTTTCTTTCTTTCTTTCTTTCTTTCTTTCTTTCTTTCTTTCTTCCTTCCTTCCTTCCTTTCTTTCTTTCTTTCCTTCGTTCCTTCATTCCTTTATTTCTTCCCTCCTTCCTCTCTTCCTCCCTTCTTTCCTTCCTTTTTTCCTTCTTTCTTTTTCTTTCTTTCTTTCTTTCTTTCTTTCTTTCTTTCTTTCTTTCTTTCTTTCTTTCTTTCTTTCTTTCTTTCTTTCTTTTCTTTCCTCAATCGATTGACAAGGCTGCTTTCAAACTGCCCATCTCGGGGCATTCTCTAGGTCTGGGCCTGCCAAACTGCTGTGATCACAGGCTTTACATTTGGTCAACACCCTGATCTTCCTGCCTGGTCTTGAACATTG
>NW_007261031.1:0-3957 GCF_000164805.1 Carlito syrichta
CCTAGTTAAGAGAGCTGGCTAGCCCCTTAGGTAGTTAGTTAAGTAACCTAGTTAAGTCAGCTCAATAGAAAGCTGGTTAGCTAGGTAGCTAGCTAGATAAGTCAGCTGGCTATCCATATGGCTAGCTAGGTACTTAGACAGTTAAATCAGCCTGCTAGCCAGCTGGTTAGCTAGTTAAGTAACCTAGTTAGGTAAGCTGGCTAGACAGCTGGCTAACTAGTTAGCTAGATATTTATGTCAGCAGTGTAGACCGCTGGCTAGCTAGTTAAGACACTTAGTTAAGTCAGTTGGCTATCCAGCTGGCTACCCAGGTAGTTTGCTAATTATCTCAGCTGGCTTGACAGCTGGCTAGCTAATTAAGTCACCTAGTTTAGTCAACTGGCTAGCCAGCAGGCTAATTATACAGAAAGCAAGTTAATTCAGCTGACTAGCATGCAGACCAACTATTTATGTCAACTAGTAAAGTCAGCTGGCTATCCAGTTAGCTAGCTAAGTAGTGAGCTAGTTATTTCAGTTGGCTAACCAGCTTGCTAGGTAATTAAGTCAGCCTGTTAAATCAGCTGGCTAGCCAGGTGGCTAACTAGTTAAGTCAACTATTTGAGTCTGCTGGTTAGCCAGTTGGCTAGCAGATTAAGTCAACACGTTAATTCAACTGGCTCCCTAGCTGGATAGCTAGGTAGCAAGCTATTTATGTCAGCTGGCTAGCCAGCTGACTAGATACCTATGTCAGCTAGTTAATTCAGCTGGCTTCCCATCTAGTTAGCTAGGGAGCTAGCTTGTTAAGTCAGCTGGCTAGCTGACTAGCTGGTTAAGTCAGCTAGTTATTTCAGCTGACCAGGCCACCACTCTAGCTACTTAGGTCAGCTAGTTAAGTCAGCTGGCCAGCCAGTTTGCTAGCAGGATAAGAGAGCTTGTTAAGTCAGCTGCTCAGTCAGCTGGCTAGCTAGGTAGTTATCTAGTTATGACAGCTAATTAAATCTTCTGGCTAGCTAGGTAGCTAGCTAGTTAAGACATTTAATTAAGTCAGCTGTCTAGCCAGCTGCTAAGCAGGGTAGCTAGCTAGTTAAATCAGCTGGCTAGCCAGTTGGCTAACTTAAGTCATGCAGTTAAGTCAGCTCACTGGCCAGCATGTTAACTAGGTAGTTACGTAGTTGTCATGTGGCAAACCAGCAGGATATGTAGGTAGGTAGCTAGCCATCACCTGGCTATACATCTGTCTAACTAGGTAGCTAGCTAGTTAACTCTGTTGACTAGAAAACTAGCTACTTTGTTAAGTCAGCTGGCTAGGCTGCTGGCTAGCTAGGTAGCTAGGCAATAAAGTCAGCTGGTTTGCCAACTGGCAAGCTAGTTAAGTCAGCTAGTTTAGTCAGTTGACTAACCAGCTCCCTAGCAAGTTAAGTCAGCTCATTAAGTCAGTTGTCTAGCCAGCTGGCTAGCTTTAAAAAGCTACTTAGGCCAGTTGCATAGACAGCTGGCACGCTAATTATTTCAGCTAGTTAATTCAGTTGGCCAGCTAGGTAGCTAGCTAGTTATTTCAGCCAGATATGTCAGGTAGGTAACTAGTTAAGTCAGCTAGCTTTATGATAGCTAGCTAGGGAGATAGCTAGTTAAAGCAACTAGTTAAACAAGCAGACTAGGTAGGTAGCTAGTTAAATAAGTCAGCTATTTAGATAAGCTGACTAGCTATTTAAGTCACCTTGTTAAGTCAGTTCACTGGTCAGCAGGTAAGCTAGGTTGTTACATAGTTAAGTCCACTTGCAAGCCAGTGGGCTATGTATGGAGGTAGCTAGTTAAGTCAGCTGCCTATCAGTCAAGCATCTCATTATGTCAGCTAGTTAATAGAGCTTGCTATCCAGTTGTATGTCTAGGTAGCTAGCTAGTTAAGTCTGCTGGCTAGCCGGCTGGCTACTTCGTTAAGACAGCTAGTTTAATAAGCTATCTAGCCTGATGGCTCAGCTACATAGCTAGGCAATTAAGTCAACTGGCTAACCAGCTGGCTAGCTAGTTAATTCAGCTTGTTAAGTCAGCCTGCTAGCCAACTTGCCAGCTAGGTAGCTAGCTAGTTATGTCAACTGTACAGCCATCTGACTAGATAGTTAAGTCACCTAGATAAGTCAGCTGACTAGCCCGCTGGCTAGCTAGTTATTTTGGTATTTAAGCCAACTGGCTATATAGCTGGCTAGCTAGATAAGTCACCTTGTTAAATCAGTTGTATAGCCACCTGGCTAGCTATGTAGCAAGCTACTCAATTCAACTGGCTAGAAAGCAGGTCAGCTAGTTAGGAGAGCAAGTTAACTCAGTTGGCTAGCCAGTTGGCTATCTAGGAAGTGACCTAGTTAAGTCACCTGGCTGACCAGATGGCTAGCTAATTAAGTTAGCTATTTAAGTTAGCTGGCTATCCAAGTGGCTAGAGAGGTAGAGAGCTAGTTACATCAGCTGACTAGCCAGGTGTATAACTTGGTAAGTCAGCTAGTTTAGTCACCTGGCTGGCCAACTGCCTAGCTCGTTTATCAAGTAGTTAATTCAGCCTGCTTACCAGCTTCCTAGCTAGTATAGTCACCTGGTTAAATCAGTTGGCTAACCTGCTCACTTCCTAGTCAAATATCTAGTCAATTCAGATAGCTAGACAGCTGGCTAGCAAGATATTTCAGCTAGTTAAGTCAGCTGGCTAGCTTGGTAGCTAGCTAATTAATTCAGCTTTTTATTTCAGCTGGCTAGATAGTTAAGTCAGCTAGTTATATCGGCTAGCTAGATAGCTAGCTAGGTAGCTAGTTAGTTATTTCAAGTTGTTACGTCAGCAGGCTATTTAGGAAACAAGCAAGTTAAGTCAGCTAGTTAAGTGAGCTGGTTAACAAGTTAATAAGCTTGTTAGGTCAGCTGGCTATCCAGCTTCCTATATGGGTGGCTAGCTAGTTAAGTCAGCTGGCTAGCCAGTTTGTTAGCTAGGTATCTTGGTTGTTAAGTCAGCTGACAAGACAGCGGGATAGATAGGTAGCTAGCTAATTAAGTCAGCTGGCTAGCCTGCTGTCGATCAACTGATGTTAGCTAGTTAAGTCAGCTGGCTAGCCAGCTGGCTAACTAGTTATGTCATGTAGTTGAGTTAGCTGGTTAAGTCAACTAGTTAATTCAAATGGATAGCCATCTGAGTAGCTAAGTAGCTAGCTAGTTAAGTCAGTTGACTAGCCAGCTGGCTGGCTGGTTAAGTCAGCTAGTTAAGTCAGAGGTAGCTAACTAATTAAGTCTGCTGGCGAGCTGGCTGCTTAGCTAGTTAAGTAAGTGAGTTAAGTGAGCTGGCTAGCTGCCTGACTAGTTAGGTTTCTAGCTTGTTAAGGCAGCTGGCTAGCCGGATGGCTATCTAGTTAAGTCAGCTGTTTAAGACAGCTAGATAGCCGACTGACTATCGAGGTTGCTTGCAAGATAAGCCAGCTGGTTATCAGGCTGGCCAGGTAGGTGGCCAGCTAGTTAAGCTGGCTGGTTAGCTGGCTGACCCTCAGGGTTTCTGGCTAGTTAATCCAGCAGGCAATTCGACTGTCCTGTCATCCTCCTGGCTATTTAAGCTGGCTGCCTATCCAGTTGGTCAGCCCACTAGCTAGCTAGTTGGCTGCCTAACCTGCTAGCCAGCCAGGTAGCTAGCTTGTTAAGACAGCTGGCTAGTCGTCTAGCCAACCAGGGAGCTAGTTAATTAAGTCAACTGGCTCACCAGCAAGACAGACAACTAGCTAATCAGCTTGTTTAGTCATCTATCTAGCCAGTTAGCTAGTTAAGTCAACTAGCATATTTACTAACAAATCAGCTACGGAGTTAAGTAAGCTAGCTAGTCAGGTTGATAGTCAGCTAGCTGGTTGATTCAGCTAGCAAGTCAGCTAGCTATTCAGCTATATAGTTAAGTCAGCTAACCAGGTAACTACCCAGTTAACAAACTAGTTAAGTCAGCTAGTTAGGAAGCTAGATAGTTTA
>NW_007261031.1:4650-8306 GCF_000164805.1 Carlito syrichta
GACATATCGGCTCAGTCACCGGCCAACTAGTTAAGTCAGCTGACAATTCGGCTCACTCACCGGCCAATTAGTTAAGTCAGATCACCTGAAGGCTTATTTGCAGGCTGACTAGTTAAGTCAGCTAATGGGTCAGCCTACTAACTGGAAAATATATTTAGTCAGCTAACCAATCACCTGGCTAATCGGTCACCTTTTCAGCTGATAAGCTAGCTCAGCTAACTACTCAGCCGACTAGTTAGGCCAGCTAAATAGTCGGCCTACTAATCGGACGAATAGTTAGCTCAGCAAACCAGCATGCCAACTAGTTAACTGAGCTAACTAGTGGGTCAACTCGTCAGTCAACTATTTGACCCAGCTTACTAGGCGGCCGAGTAATTGGCCATCATGTTAAGCCAGCTAACAAGTCAGCCACGTTCAGCCAACGTTTTAAACCAGCTAAATACTCGGCCGACTCATCACCCAGCAAGTTAAGTCACCTAACTTACTCATTAACCAACTAGTTAATTCAGATAATATACTTGTTAACTAGTTACAACTGTTAGCTAACTCATTAACCAACTCATTAAATCAGCTAGCTATCTCGTTAGCCAACTAGTTAAGTCAGCTAACTAAGTATGCTAGCTAAACAGCTAGCTAGTCAGCTAGCTAACTAATTAGCTAACTATTTAAGACAGCTGCTCAAGCTTTCTACCTAAGTAGTTAGCTAATTAGTAAAGTCATCTAGTTATTCACCTAGTTAAATAGTTAGCTAACTTTTTAATTCAGGTAGTTAAGTCAGCTAACTATCTAGTTAAGTAAGCCAGTTAAGTAAGCTAGCTACGTAGTTAAGTAAGCTAGGTAAGTCAGCTAGTTAAGTGAGCTTTCTAACATAGTCAGCTGGTTAAGACAGCTAGCTTGCTAGTTAGCTAATGGGTTAAGTCAGCAGGTTGAGTCAGGTAGTAAGCTAGTTAAATGAAGGGTTGAGTCAGCTGGTTAAGTCAGCCAGCTAGCTAGTTAGCAAACGAGTTGAGTCAGATGGTTGAATAGGCTAGCTAGCTAGTTAGCTAACGAGTCAGATAACTAGCTGGTTAGCTAAGGAGTTAAGTATCCTTGTTGAGTCAGCTAGCTAGCTTGTTAGCTAATGAGTAAACCAGATAAATAAGAAAGCTAGCTAGCAGGTTAAATAATGAGTAAGCTAACTAGCTAGTTAGCTGGTTAAGTCAGCTGGCTAGCCAGATGGCTAGCTATTTAAGTCACCTAGTTAAGCCAGCTAGTTGGCCAGCAAGTTAGCTAGGTAGTTAGGGAGTTAAATCAGCTGGCAAGGCAGCAGGCTATGTATGTAGGTAGCTAGTTATGTCAGCTGGCTAGCCATCTGGCGTCTAGATATGTCAGCTAATTAAGTCAGCTGGCTATCCAGCTGTCTAGCTAGGTAGCTAGCTAGTTACATCTGTTGGCTAGCCAGCTGGCTACTTCATTAAGTCAGCCTGTTAAATCAGCTGGCTAGACTGCTGGCTAGCTAAATAGCTAGGCAATTAAGTAAGATGGCTAACCAGCTGGCTAGCTAGTTAAGTCAGCTAGCTAAGTCAGCTTGTTAGCCAGCTTGCTAGCTAGGTAGCTAGCTAGTTATGCCAGTTGTATAGCCAGCTGGATATATAGTTAAGTCACCAGCTGACTATGCCAGCTGACTAGCCCGCTGGTTAGCTAAGTAGCTTGCTATTTATTCAGCTGGTTAGACAACTGACTAGTTAGATATGTCACTAGTAAATTCAGCTAGATATCCAGATGGCTACCTATGTTTCAATCTAGTTAATTCAACTTGCTAGAAAGCAGGCCAGCCTGTTAAGACAGCTAGTTAAGTCAGCTGTCTAGCAAGTTGGCTATCTAGGTAGTGACCTAGTTAAGTCAGTTTGCTAGCCAGCTGGCTAGCTAATGAAGTCAGCTAGTTAAGTGAGCTGGCTATCCAGGTGGCTAGAGAGGTAGAAAGCTAGTTAAGAGGGCTGGCTAACCAGCTGGATTACTAGTTAATTCAGCTAGTTTAGTCAACTTGCTGGCCAGCTACCTACCTCATTAATCAACTAGTTAAGTCATCTGGCTAACCAGTTGGCTAGCTAGTTAAGTCACCACGTTAAGTCAGTTGGCTAGCCAGCATGCTAGCTAGTTAAAAATCTAGTTAAGTCAGATTGCTAGACAGCTGGCTAGGTAGTTATTTCAGCTAGTTAATTCAGCTGGCTAGCTTGATAGCTAGCTAGTTAAGTCAGCTAGTTATGCCAGCTAGCTGACTAGTTAAGTCAGTTAGATAAGTCAGCTAGCTGTCATACCTAGTTAGCTAGCTAGGTATCTAGCTGGTTATTTCAGCTAGTGAAGTCAGCTGGCTAGCCTGGTATCTAGGTACTTAAGTCAGCTAGCTAAGTCAGCTGACTACCTAGTTAATTCAGCTAGTTATGTAAGCTGGCTAGCAAGCTGGATAGCTAGTTAGGTCGCCTAGTTAAGTCAGCTGACTAGCCCACTGGTTAGCTAGGTAGCTTGATATTTATTCATCTGGCTAGACAGCTGGATAGCTAGATAGGTCACCTAGTTAATTGAGCTGGATTGCCTGATGGCTAGCTATGTAGAAAGCTAGTTAATTCAACTTGCCAGAAAGCAGGCCAGCTTGTAAAGACAACTAGTTTTGGCAGATAGTGGCCTAGTTAAGTCAGTTCACTAACCACGTGGCTAGATAATTATGTCAGCGAGTTAAGTCAGCTGGCTATCCATGTGGCTGGAGAGGTAGAGAACTAGTTATGTCAGCTGGCTAGCCAGCTGGATTACTAGTTAATTCAGCTAGTTTAGTCACCTGGCTGGCCAGCTACCTAGCTCATTAATCAACGAGTTAAGTCAGCTGGCTAACCAGTTGGCTAGCTAGTTAAGTCACCTCATTAAGTCAGTTGTCTACCCAGCTCTCTAGCTAGTAAAAAAGCTAGTTAAGTTATTTGACTACACAGCTGGCTAGCTAGTTATTTCAGCTAGTTAAGTCAGCTGGCTAGCTAGGTAGATAGCTAGTTAAGTCAGTAAGTTATGTCAGTTAGCTGCATAGTTGTCACCTAGATAAGTCAGCTAGCTAGCTAGATACCTAGCTAGTTATTTCAGATAGTAAATTCAACTTGTTAGCTAGGTAGCTAGCTAGTTAAGTCAGCTAGTTAAGTCAGCTGGTAAGATAGTTAAGTCAACTAGTTAAGTCAGCTGGCTAGACAACTGCTTATCTGGATAGCTAATTCGTTAAGTCAGCTGTGTAGCCAGCTGGCTAGCAAGTAAGGTCACCTAGTTAAGTCAGCTTGCTAGCCAGCTGGATACCTAGGTAGCTAGATAGTTAAGTCTGCTGGCTAGCATGAGGGATATGTATTTAGTTAACTAGTTAAGTCAGGTGGCTAGCCTCCTGGTTAGCTAGTGATGCCAGCTAGTTAAATCAGCTGGCTAGCCAGCTGGCTAACAAATCCAGTCACCTAGTTGAGTCAGCTGACTAGACAGCTGTCTAGCTGATTAATTCTGCTAGTTAATTCTAGTGGCTATCCATCTGTCTAGCTAGTAGGTAGCTAGTTAAATCAGCTTGTTAGCTAGCTGGCTAGCTGGTTATGTCAGCTAGTCAATTCAGCTGGCTAGTCACCTGGCCAGGTACCTAGCTAGCTAATTAAGTCTGCTGG
>NW_007261032.1:0-12319 GCF_000164805.1 Carlito syrichta
ACCAGCTTCCTTATTCTTCCTTAGCAATAGACAGTGCAGTTTCCTGTATATGAGGACTTTCATTATCAAGATTGCTTCTCCCAAAACCTGCTTGGTGGTTATCTCTTAGCAATACACTCTGTAGCATTTCGGCTGGAGGACTTGTGTAACCAAGATTCCTTATTTTCCCGTAGCAACCGGTCGTGTAGTGTTCTGTATATGATGACTCCCATAGCTGAAATTCCTGCTTTATTTTCTGCAATACGCCAAGATATTTCCTGGTGAACTAGTATTCCAGTAGCTTGAACATCAAGAGAAAGACTCCCATAAAATTCTTCTGAAATTGGAATCCAAGATTGCTGATTCCTTTTTCAAAAGACTCACTAAAAATGTGGAGACCTAGAAGCCCAGATTGCTGATTAAACCTTATCAAGACACCTTGTAGGTTTAGGCGATTGAGAACTCCAAGAACTGGATTCCCTTTCCGTTCTCAGCAAGATTCCCTGATTTTACCTGTCGATGTGGATTCCAAACTCTGTATACAAAAAGACAGATGCCCAGAAGTTTCGTAAGGTCGTGGAATCAATGATTTCAAGTTAACTTTAAAAATACGAACTAAATATTTGGCAACTGCAAAACCCTTGTCCCCTCTCAAAATTATAGATACACAGAAGAGAAAGAATTACAGGGTTCACCTTAAGACAAGAGTTACATCCAAATACGGCAAGAAGATTCTTTTGTCCTGGAACCTGGCCTTAGTTGTTCCCAGGAACCTAATGGACTTGGAGTGCCCGATACCTGTTTACAACTTTCAAAAGGACCAGAATGTTGCTGGAGTCCTGAAATGACCGATTCTTAATATCTGCATGCTAAATTGCTCGAAACATTTGGGGAGTTCGAAGCCCTGTTTCTTGTTTTTCCATAGCACACACCCTGGGAATTTTTTGGATTGAGGACTCGTACAACAGACTCTTGTCTCTTCCTTCATTAGAGTCCGTGTCGTCTCCTGTATTTGAGGACTCTCATTCCATAGATTCCTGTTTTGAAACCCTGATTCTTGTTTACCCCTGAAAAAGACGCCCTGTAGATTTTTTGATAGAGGAACCGTGTAAAACAGATATCTTCTTTTTTCTTGGCAAGAGACCATGTAATTTCCTGTATATGAGGACTGCTATTACACACATTCATGTCTCGAATCCCAGATACTCTTTAGCCGTGAGCAAGATGCCCTGTAGATTTTCAGAATTGAGAACTCGTATAACCCAGATTCCTTATTTTTAGCAACAGCCGAGCAGTTGCCTGTATATGAGAATCCCCTTTCCCACATACATGCGTCGAAACCCTGATGCTTGTTTAGACCTTAGGAAGACGACGTGTAGTTTTTTGGGATTTGAGAACACATGTCACCCAGATTCCTTATTCTTTATTAGGAAAAGTCCATGCAGTTGCCTGTATATGATGATTTCTTACCCTAGATTATGCTTCAAAAACAAATTCGTGTTTAGCCCTTAGCAAGTCACCCTGAATTATTTTTTGGATTGTGGACACGTGTAAATGAGATTTCCTAGTTTCCTTAGCATTAGACAGTGAAGTTTCCTGTATATGAGTACTCCCATTATCCAGATTCCTCCTCTCAGAAACGAATTGGGGGTTATCTCTTAGCAAGATGCTCAGTAGGTTTTTTGGATGGTGTACTCATGTAAACAAGATTCCTTATTCTTCCATAGCAACAGGTTGTGTAGTGTTTTATACATGAGGACTGCCATTTCTGAAATTGCTGCTTCATTCTCAGAAAGACGCCAATACATTTCCCGGTGACCCAGACTACCAGTTGCTTGGATATCAAGAGAAACATTCCCATAAACATCTTTGTGAATAGGAACCCAAGATTTCTCGTTCCCTTTTCAAAAGACACCCTAAAAATGTGGCAACATACAAGACCGAATTGCTGATTAAACCTTATCAAGTAGATTTAGGCGATTGAGAACTCCAAGAACCGGATTCCCATTCCGTTCTCAGTAAGATGCACTGATTTTCCATGTCTATGTTGACTCCAAAACTCTGTATAGAAAAATGTAGATACCCAGATGTTCCCTAGGTATGTGGAATCCATGATTCCTGGTTACATTTTAATAATTTGTACTAAAGATTTGCCAACTGCAAAACCCTCTGCACCTCTCCATATAAAAGGACAAACAGAAATTTAAGGATTACCAAGTTCATCGTAAGACCAGAGTTACATCCAAATATGGCAAGAAGATACTTTTGTTCCGGGAATCTGGCATTAATTGCCCCGAGGAACCTAAGGCACTTGTACTAACAGGTACCCATTCAAACTCTCATGAGGACCAGAGTACTGCTGGAGTCCTGAAAAGACTGATTCATAATACTCACAAGCCAAATATTTCTGAAACTGAGACGAGCTCGAAGCTCTGATTCTTGTTTATCCCGTAGCAAGACACCCTGAGAATTTTTCGGATTGGGTACTAATGTATTACAGATTCCTTATACTTCCTTAGCGAGGGGCCGTGTAATGTCCTGTATATGAAGTCTCCCTTTCCCCAGAACACTGTTTGGAAACCCTGATTCCTTTTTAGCCCTTAGCAAGATGTCGTGTAGATATTGTGATGGAGGAACCGTGTAAAACATGTTCCTTATTTCTCCTTAGCAAGAGATCGTGTAGATTCTGTATATGAGGAATGCTATTACCTATGTTGCAGCTTCTAAACCCTGATACTTGCTGAGCCCACAGCAGATGCCCTGTTGATTTTTAGGACGAAGAACTGCTATAAACCCGATTCTTTTACTTCCTTGACAAGGGGCCGTGTATTTTCCAGTATATTAGGACTCTCAATACATAGAAACTGTTTAGAAATTCTGATTCTTTTTAAGCCCTTTCCAAGATGCCCTGTAGATTTTTGGGACTGAGGACTCGTGTAAACCAGATTCCTTATTCTTTCTTAGCAAAAGGTCATGTAGTTGCCTGTATATAAGGACTCCATTTCCCCAGATTCATTCTTAAAACACCCTGGTTCTTGTTTAGCCCATAGCAAGACGTCCTGAAGCTTTTTTGATATTCAGGACACGAGTAACGCAGATTCCTTTTTCTTACTTAGCAATAGGCAGTGAAGTTTCCTGTATGTGATGACTCCCATTACTCGGATTCCTATTCAAAAACCTGATTCATGCTTACCTCAGAGGAAGACGGCCTGTAGTTTTTGGAATTGAGGACTCATATAACCATGATTCCTTATACATCCTTAGCAATATGACGTGTAGTTTCCTGTATATGATGAATCTCATTACGCAGCTTCCCGCTTCAATGTGCAGGATAGCGAGACAGTTCTCGGTGACTGAGAATTCCAGTTGTTTGCATATCATGAGAAAGACTCCCATAATGTTCTTTGGGAACTGGAATTCAAGATTCCTGGTTCCCCTTCACAAGACCTCCACAAAATGTGGAATATTCAAAACCCAACATCCCAATTCCGTTCTGCTCATCCAAACGAATTTTCTGTAGGTTGAGATCACCTGAATCGAGGGATTTTGTATCAATATGCCTTTTGATTCTGGGGAACATGATTATGGTCGCAGAAGTTCCTAGGACACAAAAGGATTTGTAAGGCCAGATCCTTGATTATAACTTACAAGAGACCTGAAAGTTCCTGTGGATCTGCACAGACACATTTAGCGTATCCACGGAGCAAATAGCTCTGATAAATGTAGGGACCCAGAAGCCCAGATTGCTGATTAAACCTTATCAAGAAGCCCTGTAGATTCCTGTTAATGGGAACACCTAGAACCGGATTTCATTTTCGTTCTCAGCAAGATGCCCTGATTTTCCCTGTGGACGTGGATTCCAATCTCTTTATACAAAAATACAGATGCCCATAAATTTCCTAAGGACGTGGAATCCATGATTCCTGGTTACCTTTAAAAATATTTAGTAAACAATTGGCAACTGCAAAACCCTTGTCCTCTCTCAATATAAAAAGAGACACGGAAGGGGAAGGATACAGGGTTCACCTTAAGACCAGAGTTACATCCAAATATGGCCAGAAGATTTTTTGTCATGGAATCTGGCCTTAGGTGTTCCGAGGAACCTAACGGACTTCAAGTGTCCGATACTCGTTTACAACTTTCAAGAGGACCAGAATGTTGCTGGAGTCCTGAAATGACCGATTCGTAATATCCACATGCTAAATTGCTCCGAAACATTTGGGGAGCTCGAAACCCTGTTTCTTGTTTGCCCCATAGAAGACACCCTGGGAATTTTCTGGATTGAGAATTCGTACAACAATGATTCTTTATTCGTCCTTAGTTGGAGGTTGTGTAGTGTCCTGTATGTGAGGACTCTCTTCCCTAGATTCCTGTTTTGAAACCCTACTTCTTATTTAGCCCTTAGTAAGAGGCCTATAGATTTCATGATAGAGGAACCATGGAAAACAGGTTTCTTCTTTTTTCTTAGCAAGAGGCCATGTAGTTTCCTGTATATGAGGACTGCTATTAATCCCATTCATGCCTCGAATCCCTGATTCTTCTTTAGCCGTCAGCAAGATTCCCTGTAGATTTTCAGGACTGAGGACTCATACAACCCAGATTCCTTATTTTTAGCAACAGCTATGCAGTTGCCTGTATATGAGTACTCCCTTTCCCATATATATGCGTCGAAACCCTGATGCTTGTTTAGAATTTAGGAAGACGACGTGTAGTTTTTTGGGAATTGAGAACACATGTCACCCAGATTCCTTATTCTTTCTGAGGAAAAGTCCGTGCAGTTGCCTTTATATGAGGATTTCATTTCCCTAGATAATGCTTCAAAAACCCAAATTCGTGTTTAGCCCTTAGCAAGACACCCTGAAGTTTTTTTTGGGATTCAGTACTCGTGTTAACCAGATTCCTTATTCTTCCTTAGAAATAGAGAGGACAGTTTTCTGTATATGAGGACTCCCATTAATCAGATTCCTACTCACCTAACCTGATTGGTGGTTATCTCTTAGCAAGGCGGTCTGTAGGTTTTTGGGATGAAAGGCTCGTGTAACCAAGATTCCTTATTCTTCCGTAGCAACAGGTGGTGATGTGTACTGTATATGAGGCGTCCCATTACTGAAATTCCTGCTTCATTCTCAGCAAGACGCCGAGACATTTCGTGGTGACATAGAATTACAGTTGCTTGGATATAAAGAGAAAGTCTCCCATAAATTTCTTGTGGAATTGGAACACAAGATTCTTGGTTCCCATTTCAAAAGACACACTGAAAATTTGGCGACATACAAGCCCAAATTGCTGATTAAACCTTATCAAGAGACCGTGTATATTTAGGCGATTGAGAACTCCTAGAACCAGATTCCCTTTCCGTTCTCAGCATGATGCCCTAATTTTCCCTGTCTATGTGGATTCCAAAACTCTGTATACAAAAATGCAGATGCCCAGATGTTTCCTAGGGTCGTGGACTCCATGATTCCTTGTTTCATTTTAATAATTCCTACTAAATATTTGGCAGCTGCAAAACCCTCGGACCTGCTCCAAATAAAAGTACAAATGGAAATTTAAGGATTACCAAGTTCATCTTAAGACCAGAGTTACATCCAAATACGCAAGAAGATACTTTTTATCCGGGATTCTGGCCTTAGTTGTCCCGAGGAACATAAGGGACTTGTACTACCAGATACCCGTTTACAACTCTCAAGAGTACCAGAATGTTGCTGGAGTTCTAAAAAGACTGATTCATAATAGCCACAAGCCAAATATCTCCGAAACATGAGACGAACTCAAAGCCCTGATTCTTGTTCATCCCGTAGCAAGACACACTGTGAATTTTTCGGATTGGGGAGTACTGTATCACAGATTCCTTATTCTTCCTTAGCGAGGTTCTGTGTTATGTCTTTTATAAGAGGACTCCCTTTCCCCAGAACCCTGTCTGGAAACCCTGATTCTTGTTTAGCCCTTAGCAAGATGTCATGTAGACATTGTGACAGAGGAACCGTGTAAAACAGGTTTGTTATGTCTCCTTAGCAAGAGATCGTGTAGATTCTTTATATGAGGACTGATATTACCTATGTTGCAGCTTCTAAACCCTGATTCTTGATTAGGCCATAGCAGATGGCTTGTTGATTTTTAGGACTGAGGACTGCTATAACCCCGATTGTTTATCTTCCTTGGCAACGGGCCGTTTATTTTCCTGTATATTAGGACTCTCATTACATAGATCCTGCTTCACAACTCTGATTCTATTTTAGCCCTTTCTAATATGTCTGTAGATTTTTGTGAATGAGGAATCATGTAATCCAGATTCCTTATTCTATCTTAGCAATAGTTCATGTAGTTGCATGTATATAAGGACTCCATTTCCCCAGATTCATGGTTAAAACATGCTGATTCGTGTTTAGTCCATAGCAAGACAACCTGAAGTTTTTTTGGGATTGAGGACATGAGTAACGCAGATTCCATACTCTTACTTAGCAATAGGCAGTGAAGTTTCCTTTATGAGAGATCTCCCTTTACCCAGATTCCTACTTCGAAAACCTGATTTGTGGTTGCCTCTTAGGTAGACTGCCTGTAGCTTTTGGAATTGAGGACTCATGTAACCAAGATTGCTTATACTTCCTTGGCAATATGGCATGTAGTTTCCTCTATATGACGAGTCCCATTACCCATCTTCCCTCTTCACTCTGCAGGATGCTGAGACAGTTCCTGGTGACTGAGAATTCCAGTTGTTTGGATATCAAGAGAAAGACTTCCATAATGAACTTTGGGAACTGGAATCCAAGATTCCTGGTTCCCCTTCACAAGCCCTCCCCAAAATGTGGAATCTTCAAATCCCAATATGCCAATTCCGACTTTCCCGCCCACAAGAATTTTCTGTAGTTTGAAGTCACCTGAATCGAGGGATTTTGTAACAATATGCCTTTTGATTCTGGGGAACATGATTGTGGTCACAGATGTTCCTAGGACACAAAAGGATTTGTAGGTCCAGATAGTTGATTACAACTGACAAGAGGACCAGAAAGTTCCTGTGGATGTGTAATGACAGATTTAGCGTACCCACGGAGCAAGTAGATCTCAAGAATGTAGGAACCCAGAAACCCAGATTGCTGATTAAACCTTATCAGGAGTCCCTGTAGATTCCAGAAAATGAGAATTCCTAGAACCGTATTTCCTTTACGTTCTCAGCAAGATGCTCTGATTTTTCCTGTCGATGTGGTTTCCAACCTCTGAATACAAAAACACAGATGCACAGAAATTTCCTACGGATGTAGAATCCATGATTCCTGGTAACCTTTAAAAATACCTACTAAACATTTGGCACCTGCAAAGCCCTTGTCCCCTCTCAAAATAAAAAGTGAAATAGAAGGGGAAGGATTACAGGGTTCACCTTAAGACCAGTGTTACATCCAAATATGGCATGCAGATGCTTTTTGTCCTGGAATCTGTCCTTAGTTAATCCAAGGAACCTAACGGACTTGGATTGCCCTATACCCGTTTACAACTTTTAAGAGGACCAGAATGTTGCTGGAGTACCGAAATGACTGATTTGTAATATCCGCATGCTAAATTGCCCCGAAATATTTGCGTAGCTCAAAGCCCTTTTCCTTGTTTGTCCCATAACAGACACTCTGGGAATTTTTTCGACTGAGGACGCATACACAAAGAATCTTTATTGGTCCTTATTTGGAGGCCGTGTAGTGTCCTGTACGTGAGGACTCTCCTTCCGTAGTTTCCTGTTTCAAAACACTGATCCTTGTTTAGCCCTTAGTAAGACGCCATGTAGATTTTTTGATAGAGGAACCATGTAAAACAGATTTCTTCTTTTTTCTTAGCAAGAGGCCATGTAGTTTACTGTATAGGAGGACTGCTATTACACACATTCCTGCGTCGAATCTCTGATTCTTCTTAAGCCGTCAGAAAGATGCCCTGTAGATTTTCAGGACTGAGGACTCATATAATCCAGATTCCTTATTTTTAGCAACAGCCATGCAGTTGCCTGTATATGAGTACTCCCTTTCCTAGATACATGCGTCGAAACCCTGATGCTTGATTAGACCTTAGGAGGGTGCCATGTAGTTTTTTGGGGATTGAGAACATACGTCACCCAAATTCCTTATTCTTGATTTGGAGAAGCCAGTGCAGTTGCCTGTATATGAGGATTTCATTTCCCTAGATTATGCTTCAAAAACCCAAATTCATGTTTAGCCCTTAGCAAGACACCCTGAAGTTTTTTTTGGATTTGAGGACACGTGTAAACCAGATTCCTTATTCTTCCTTAGCAATGGACAGTGCAGTTTCCTGTGTATAAGGACTCCCATTATCCAGATACCTACTCTGAAAACCTGATTTGTGGATATCTCTCTGCAAGATGCTTTGTATGTTTTGGGGATGGAGGACTCGTGTAAGCAAGATCCCTTATTCTACCGTGGAAACAGGTCGTGTACTGTTCTGTATATGAAGACTCCCATTACTGAAATACCTGCTTCATTCTCAGCAAGACGCCGAGACATTTCCTTGTGATGTAGAATTCCAGTTGCTTGGATATCATGAGAAAGACTGCCATAAATATCTTGTGGAATTGGATCCTAAGATTCCTGTTCCCCTTTTCAAAAACACACTAAAAATTTGGCGGCATAGAAACCGAGATTGCTGATTAAACCATAACAAGAGACCTTGTAGATTTAGGCGATTGAGAACTCCAATAACCCTGCAAGAAGCCCTGATTTTCCCTGCATATGTGGATTCTAAAACTCTGTATACAAAAATGCAGATGCCCAGATGTTTCCTAGGGACGTGGAATCCATGTATCCTGGTAACATTTAAATAATTTGTACTAAATATTTGGCAACTGCAAAACCCTCGGCCCCTAAAAAATAAAAGTACCAATGAAAGTTTAAGGATTACCAAACTCATCTTAACACCAAAGTTACAACCAAATACGGCAAGATGATACCTTTTATCCGGGAATCTGGCCTTAATTGTCTCGAGGAACCTAAGGGACTTGTATTGAAAGATACCTGATTAAAACCCTCAAAAGGACCAGAATGTTGCTGGAGTCCTGATATGACTGATTCATAATACCACAAGCCAAATATCTCCAAAACATGAGATGAGCTTGAAGCCTTGATTCTTGTTTATACCGCAGCAAGACACCCTGACAATTTTTCAGATTATGGACTAGTTTATCACACATTCCTTATTCATCCTTAGCGAAGGGCCGTGTAATGTCCTGTATATGAGGACTCCCTTTTTCCAGAATCCTGTTTGGAAACCCTGATTTTTGTTTAGCCCTTAGCAAGATGACATGTAGATTTTGTGACGGAGGAACCGTGTAAAACAGGTTTCTTATTTCTCCTTAGCTAGAGATCGTGTAGATTCTGTATATGAGGAATCCTATTACCTATGCTCCAGCTTCTAAACACTGATTCTTGTTTAGCCCACAACAGATGGCCTGTTGATTTTTAGGACTGAGGACTGCTATAACCCTGATTCTTTTTCTTCCTTGGCAAAGGGCCGTGTATTTTCCTATATATTATTACTCTCATTACATAGATCCTTCTTCAAAACTCTGAATCTTTTTTAGCACTTTCCAAGATGCTCTGTAGATTTTTGGGATTGAGGACTCGTGTACCCAGATTCCTTATTCTTTCTTAGCAATAGGTCATGTAGTTGCCTGTATATAAGGAATCCATTTCCCCATATTCATGAATAAAACACCCTGATTTGTGTTTAGCTCATAGCAAGACTACCTGACGATTTTTTGGGATTGAGGCCAAGAGTAACGCTGATTCCTTATTCTTAATTAGCAATAGGCAGTGAAGTTTCTTGTATGAGAGTTCTCCCATTTCCCTGATTCCTACTTCAAAAACCTGATTCGTGGTTACCTCTTAGGAAGACGGCCTGTAGCCTTTGGGATTGAGGACTCATGTAACCAAGATTCCTTATACTTCCTTAGCAATATGACGTATAGTTTCTTGCTTATGATGACTACCATTAGCCAGCTTCCCACTTCCCTCTGCAGGATGCCGAGACAGATCCTCGTGATGGAGAATTCCAGTTGTTTGGATATCAAGGGAAAGACTCCCACAATGTTCTTTGGGAATTGGAATTCAAGATTCCTGGTTCCCCTTCACAAGACCTCCCTAAAATGTGGAATCTTCAAAACCCAACATCCCAATTCCGACCTGCCCACCCACAAGAATTTTCTGTAGTTTGAGGTCACCTGAATCATTGGATTTTGTACCAATATGACTTTTGATTCTGTGGAACATGATTATGGTCGTAGATGTTCCTAGGACACAGAAGGATTTGGAGGGCCAGATCCTTGATTTCAACTAACAAGAGAACCAGAAATTTCCTGTGGATCTGTAATGACAGACTGTACTGTTTCCACGCAGCAAGTAGCTCTGAAAAATTTAGGAACCCAGAAACCCAGATTGCTGATTAAACCTTTTCAAGACGCCCTGTTGATTCTGGAAAATGAGAATCCCTAGAACCGGATTTCCTTTTCATTCTCAGCAAGATACCCTGGTTTTCCATGTCGATGTGAATTCCAAACTCTGTATACAAAAAGACAGATGCCCAGAAGTTTCCTAGGGACGTGGAAATCATGATTCCTGGTTGCCTTTAAAAATACGTACTAAATATTTGGCAACTGCAAAACCCTTGTCCCCTCTCAAAATAAAAAGGGAAACGGAAGAGGAAGGATTACAGGGTTATCCTTAAGACCAGAGTTACATCCACATATGGCAAGCAGATTCTTTTTGTACTGGAATCTGGCCTTAGTTGTTCCAAGGCACCTAAAGGACTTGGAGTGATCAATTCACGTTTGAAACTTTTAAGAGGACCAGAATGTTGCTGGAGTCCTGAAATGTCTGATTTGTAATATCCGCAGGCTAAATTGCTTCAAAACATTTGGGGAGCTTGAAGCCCTGTTTTTGCTTGTCCCATAGCAGACACCATGGGAATTTTTTGGATTGAGGACGCGTACAACAAATATTCTTTATTCGTCCTTAGTTGGAGGCCGTGTAGTGTCCTGTATGTGAGGACTCTCTTTCCCTAGATTCCTGTTTCGAAACCCTGATTCTTGTTTAGCCCTTAGTAAGAGTTCATGTAGATTTTTTGATAGAGGAAACGTGTAAAAAGGTTTCTTCTTTTTTCTTTGCAAGAGGCCACGTAGTTTCCTGTATAGGAGGACTGCTATTACACATTCATGCCTCGAATCCCTGATTCTTCTTTAGCCATTACAAAGATGCCCTGTATATTTTCAGGACTGAGGAATAACCTGAATCCTATAACCCAGATTCCTTATTTTTAGCAAGAAATGTACAGTTGTCTGTATATGAGTACACCCTTTCCCAGATACATGCGTCAAAACCCTGATATTTGTTTAGATCTTAGGAAGATGCCGTGTAGTTTTTGGCTATTGAGAACACATGTCACCCAGGTGCCTTACTCTTTCTTGGGAAAAGTCCGTGCAGTTGCCTGTATATTAGGATTTCATTTCCTTACGTTATGCTTCAGAAACCCAAATTCGTATTTAGCCCTTATCAAGACACCCTGAAGTTTTTTTTGGATTGAGGTCACGTGTAAACCAGATTCCTTATTCTTCCTTAGCAATACACAGTGCAGTTTCCTGTACATGAGGACTCCCATTATCCAGATCCCTACTACCAAAACCTGATTGGTGTTTATCTCTTAGCAAGATGCTCCGTTAGGTTTTGGGATGGAGGACTCGTGTAACCAAGATTCTTTATTCATCCGTAGCAACAGGTCATGTAGTGTTCTGTATATTAGGACTCCCAATACTGAAATTCCTGCTTCATGCTCAGCAAGACGCAGAGAGTTTTCTGGTGACCTAGAATTCCAGTTGCTTGGATATCAAAAGAAAGACTCCTATAAAGTTCTTGAGGAATTGTAAACCAAGATTCCTCTTCCCCGTTTCAAAAGACACTAAAAATGTGGCGACATAGAAGCCCAGATTTCTGATTAAACCTTATCAAGGGATCTTATAGATTTAGGCGTTTGACAAGTCCAAGAACCAGATTCCCTTTCCGTTCTCAGCATGATGCCCTGATTTTCCCTATTCATGTGGATTCCAAAACTGTATACAAAAATGAAGATGCCCAGATGGTTCCTAGGGATGTGGAATCCATGAATCCATGGTTACTTTTTAATTCGTACTAAATATTTGGCAACTGCAAAACCCTCGGCCCCTCTCCAAATAAAAGTACCAACGGAAATTTAGGGATTACCAAGTTCATCTTAAGACCAGAGTTACATCCAAATATGGTAAGGAGATACTTTTGTTCCCGGAAACTGGCCTTAGTTGTCCCGAGAAATCTAAGGGATT
>NW_007261033.1:0-19775 GCF_000164805.1 Carlito syrichta
AAAAGCTAGTTATGTCAGAGGGGCAGCCAGCTGGCTCGCTAGTTATTTCAGCTAGTTAAGTCAGCTGGCTAGCTAGGAAGCTAACTAGTTATGTCAGCTAGATATGTAAGCTATCTAGCTAGTTAAGTCAGTTAGTTAAGTCAACTTTCTATATGATAGCTAGCTAGGTAAAACAGCTAGCTAAATAAGCTGGCTAGCTTTGTAGCTAGGTAGTTAAGTCAACTAGTTAAGTCAGCTGGCTGGCATGCATGTTAGGTAGGTAGTTAGTGGTTAAGTCAGGTGGCAAGACAGTGGGCTATGTTGGTAGGTAGCTAGTTAACTCTGCTGGCTAGCCATAAGGCGTCTAGATATGGCAGTTAGTTTAGTCAGTTGGCTATCCAGGTGTCTAACTAGGTAACTAGGTAGTTAAGTGTGCTGGCTCTCCAGCTGGCTGCTTCTTTAAGTCAGCTAGCTAAGTCAGCTGGCTAGCCTGTTGGCTAGCTAGGTTGCTAGTCAATTAAGTCAGCTTGCTAATCAGCTGGCTAGCTAGTTAATTTAGATAATTAAGTCAGTTGGCAAGCCAGCATGCTAGCTTGGTAGCTACCTAGTTATATCAGCTCTCCGGCCAGCTGGCTAGATACTTAAATGACCAAGTCAGCTGACTAGACTGCTGGCTACCTATGTAGCTTGCTTTTTAAGTCAGCTGGCTAGACAGCAGACTAGCTTGATAAGTCACCTAGATATTCTGCTGCATAGCCACCTAACTAGCTATGTAGCAAGCTTTTTAGTTCAGCTGGCTAGAAAGCAGGTCATCTAGTTTAGTCAGCTAGGTAAGTCAGATGGTTAGCCAACCTAATAGCTAGGTGGCTGGCAAGTTAAGCTGTCAGGTTAGCAAGTTGGTCAGGTAGGTGACCAACTAGTTAAGCCAGTTCACTAGCCAGTTGACCAGCAGGGTGGTTGGCTAGTTAAGCTGGCTGTCTATCCCATTGTCCAGCCAGCCAGCTGGCTATTTAAGCTGGCTGGCTAGCCAGGTGACCAGCCCACTAGCTAGCTAACTGGCTGTCTAGGCATCTAGCCAGCCAGGTAGCCAGGTAGTTAAACAAGTTGTCTAGCAATCTAGCCAACAATGTAGCTAGTTAAAGTCAGCTCGCTAGCCAGCCAACTAGCTAGTCAGCTAGTTAAAACAGGTAGCTAGCCAGCTAGTAGTTAAGTCAGCTAGCAAGTCAGCTAAATATTCAGCTATCTTGTTAAGTCAGTGAGCTACTCCAGTTCCTAGTCAGCTTACTAGTTGTTTGCTAGCTAGTCAGCTAGCTAGTCAGCTTGAGAGTTAATTCAGCTAGCCAGGTAACTAGCCAGTTACCTAGCTAGTTAAGTCAGCTAGCTAGACAGCTAGATAGCTTGTTTACCAGCTAGTTATGTTAGCTGGATAGCCAGCAAGCTAGTCAGCTAGCTAGTTAAATCAGCTAAGACATCACTTAGTTACTTAGCTAACTCGTCGACTAGCAACTCAGCTTGCTGGTCAGGTATCTAGTGGGCTCCCTCGTTTTCCATCAGGCTAGCTAAATATTAGGCTCGCTCACATGCAAACCAGTCAGGAAGCTAGTCCGGTCACATGCCATCCAACATGTCATCTAACTTGTCAGCTCGCTTGAAGGCCCACAGAACAGCTAACTAGTTGTATGCTCACCAGCTGACTAGTAAATTCAGTTCACCAGTCAGCTCATTCGCTGGCTGACTACTTATGGCAGAGCACACGTAGGCTGATCCACTGGCCGACTAGTTAATTCAGCTGATGTGTCGGCTCACTCGCCAATTGACTAGTTAAGTCAGCTCACTTGTTGGCTCACTCCCACCGACTAGGTAAGTCAGCTAAACTGTCGGCCTACTAGACGGCCAACTAATTAAGTAAGCTAACCAATCGGCCGACTAGTGGGCCAACTCATCAGCTGACAAGTTAGGTAAGCTAATTAGTTGGGAGACTAGTTAGGTCAGCTAAATATTCGGCCAACTAGTTGATCAACTAGATGGCAGCAAACTAACCAGTCAACTACTTAACTGAGCTAACTAGGGGGCCAATTCATCAGTCAACTTGCTAACCCAGCTAAATAGTCGGCCAGCTAGTCTACCAGATAGTTAACCCAACTAAAAAGTCGGCCTAGTAGTCAGCCAACGTGTTAAACCAGCTAACTAGTCAGCCAACTCGTCAGCCTACAAGTTAAGTTACCTAGCTAACTCGTTAAACAACTGGTTATGCCAGCTATTTAACTCGTTTACAAACTAGTTAAAACAGCTATATAACTCATTAACCAACTTGTTAAATCAGCTATTACCTGATTGGCCAACTAGTTAAGTAAGTTAGCTAAGTCAGCTTGCTAACTAGCTAGCTAACTGTCAGCTAGCTAAGTCAGATAGCTCACTAGTTAGCAAACTATTTAATTCAGATACTTAATCTTTTACCTAACTAGTTAGCTAATTAGTTAAGTCAGCTGGTTATTCAGATAGTTAAATAGTTAGCTAACTATTTAATTCAGGTAGTTAAGTCAGCTAGCTAACTAGTTGTCAGTCAGTTAAGTCAGCTAGCTAAGTAGTTAAGTCAGCTAGCTAAATCCGCTAGTTAATTGAGATTCTAATTTAGTCAGGTGATTAAGACAGCAATCTAGCTAGTAAGCTATAGGGTTAAGTCAGCAGATTGAGTCAGGTTTCCAGCTAGTTAACTAACAGGTTAATTCAGTGGGTTGAGCCAGCTAGCTAGCTAGTTAGCAAATGGGTTGAGTAAGCTACTTAACTAGGCTAGCTAGCTAGTTAGCTAACGAGTTAAGTCAGCTTGATGGTCGCTAGATAGCTAGATAGCTAATGAGTTAAGTCAGCTGGTTGAGTCAGCTAGCCAGTTCATTAGCTAATGAGATAAGTGAGATGATAGTCACCTAACTAGCACATTAGATAACAATGAATCTAACTCGTTATCTAGCTGGTTAAGTCAGCTAGCTAGCAAGGCAGCTAACTATTTAAGTCAGCTAGTTTTCTAGGTAGCTAACTAGTTAGCTAACTCTTATGTCAGCTGGCTAACTAGGTAGCTAGCTGGTTAGCTAACTATTTAAGTCAGCTGACTAGCTAGTAGCTGCTAGTTAAATCAGTTACTTAAGTCAGCTGGCTAGCCAGCTGGCTAACTAGGTAGCAAGCTAGATAATTCAGGTGGCTAGCCAGTTTCATAGCTGGTTAATTCAGCTAATTAAAATAGCTCACTAGCCAACTGGCTCGGTAGGTAGCTAGCTAGTTAAGTCAGCAAGATAGCTACCTGGTTAGCTAGTGATGTCAGCGAGTTAAGTCAGCTGGCTAGCCAACTGGCTTGCTGGTTAAGTCAGCTAGTATAGTCAGCTGTCTAGCCAGCTGACTAGAAAGCTAGCTAGCTAGATAAATCAGCTTGCTAGCCAGCAGAATAGTTGTTCAAGTCAGCTAGTTAATTCAGCTGGTTAGCCTGCTGACTACATTGATAGCTAGCAAGTTATGTGAGGTGGCTAGCCAGTTTGCAAGCTAAGTCAGCTAGGTAAGTCAGCTGGCTAGCCAGCTGGCTAGATAGGTAACCAGCTAGTTAAGTCAACTTGCCAGCCAATTGACTAGCTCATTAATTCAGCTAGTAAAGACAGCTGGTAACCAGTTGGCAAACAAGTTGTCAGCTAATTAAGTCAGCTGGGAACCAGCAGGCTAGCTAGTTAAGTCAGCACATTAAGTCACATGACTATCCAGCTGGTTAGCTAGTTAAAAATCAAGTAATGTAAGATGGGTAGTCATTTGGCTAGCTAGTAATTTTAGCTAGTTAAGTCAGCTGGACAGCTAGGAAGCTAGTTATATAAATAAGCTAGTTATGGCAGCTAGGTAGGTAGTTAAGTCAGATAGTTTATTCAGTTGGCCAGCTAGAAATCTACGTAGGTAGCTAGCTAGTTAAGTCAACTGGCTAGCCAACTGGCTAGCTGGTTATGTCAGCTAGTTAATTCAGCTGGCCAGCCATATGGCTAGCTTGTTAAGTCAGCTAGTTAAGTCAACTGTCAAGCTAGTTAAGTCAGTTAGTTAAATCAGCCGGCAAACAAGCTGCCTAGCAGGGTAGCTAGTTAGTTAAATCAGCTGGCTTGCTAGCTGGCTAGCAAGTTTAGTCAACTAGTTAAGTCAGCTCGCTTGCCAGTAGTTTAGCCAGATAGTGAGGTAATTAAGTCACCTAGCAAGCCAGCAGGAAATGTAAGTAGGTAGCTAGTTAAGTCAGCTGGCTAGCCATCAGGTTATCTAGTTATGTCAGCTAGTTAAGTCAACTGGCTATATAGCTGTCTAGCTAGGTAGCTAGCTAGTTAAAACTGCTGGCTAGCCAGCTACCTACTTCATTAAGTGAGCTAGATTAGACAGTTGGCTAGACTACTGGCTAGCTAGTTAGCTAGGCAATAAAGTCAACTGGCTGGCCAGCTGGCCAGCTAGTTAAGTCATCTAGTTTACTCAGCTGCTAATCAGCTGGCTAGCTAGTTAAGTCAGCTCGTTAAATCAGTTGTCTAGTCAGCTGGCTATCTAGTTAAAAAGCTTGTTATATGAGATGTGCAGAAATCTGGCTCGCTAGTTATTTCAGCTAGTTAAGTCAGGTGGGTAGCTAGGCAGCTAGCTAGTTAAGTCAGTTAGTTAAGTCAGTTAGCTATATGATAGCTAGCTAGCTAGCTAGCAAGTTGAATCAGCTAGTTAAATTAGCTGACTAGCTATGTAACTAGCTAGTTAAGTCAGCTATTTAAATCAGCTGGGTAGCTAGTTAAGTCAGTTAGTTAAGTCAGCTGGAGAGCCAGCTGCTAAGCAGGATAGCTAACTTTAAGTCAGCTGGCTAGCCAGCTGACTAGCTAGTAAAGTCACCTACTTTACTCATCTCGCTGGTCAGCAGGATAGCTAGGTAGTTAGGTAGTTAAGACAGCTGGAGAGTCAGTGAGCTAAGCAGGTAGGTAGCTAGTTAAGTCAGCTGGCTATCCATCTGGCATCTAGTTATGTCAGCTATTTAAGTCAGATAACTATCCAGTTGTCTAGCTAGGTAGCTAGCTTGTTAAGTCTGCTGGATAGCCAGCTGTCTACTTTGTGAAGTCAGCAAGTTTAGTCAGCTGGCTAGCAATGTAGCTAGGCAATTAAGTCATCTGGCTAGCCAGCTGGCTAGCTAGGTAGTAAGCTAATTATGTCAGCTCTCTAGACAGCTTTCTAGCTAGTTGTCACCCAGTTAAGTCAGCAGACTAGCCAGCTGGCTAGCTAGGTAGCTTGCTAGTTAAGTCAGCTGGATAGATAGCTGTCTAGCTAGATAAGTCACCTAGTTAATTCAGCTGGATATCCAGATGACTAGCTATGTAGCAAGCTAGTTAATTCAACCGGCTAGATAGCAGGAGAGCTAGTTAAGACAGCTAGTTAAGTCAGTTGGCTAGCCAGCACTCTAACTAGGTAGTGACACAGTTAAGTCAGTTGCCTAGCCAGCTGGCTAGCTAATTAAGTCAGCTAGTTAAGTCACTTGCTATCCAGGTGGCTAGAGAGGTAGAGAGCTACATAAGTCATCTGGTTAGTTAGTGACCTAGTAAATTCAGCTGACTAACCAGCTTGCTAGCTAATTAAGTCAGCTAGTTAAGTCAACTGGCTATCCTACTGGCTATCCAGGTGTCTAGAGAGTTAGAGTGCTAGTTAAGTCAGCTGTATAGCCAGTTGGATAACTAGTTAAATCAGTTAGTTTAGTCACCTGGCTGGTGAGCTGCCTAGCTCATAAATCAGCTAGTTAAGTTAGGTGGCTAACCAGCTGGATAGCTAGTTAAGTCACCTCATTAGTCAGTTGGCTAACCATCCCCATAGCTAGTTAAAAAGCTAGTTAATTCAGATGGCTAGACAGCAAGCTAGTTAGTTATTTCAGTTAGTTTAGTCAGCTGACTAGCTAGGTAGCTAGCTAGTTAAGTCAGCTAGTTATGTCAGCTAGCTAGCTTGATAAGTAAGCTAGTTAAATTGTCTTTCCAGCAAGATATCTAGCTAGGTAGCTAGCTATTTATTTTAGATAGTAAATTCATCTCGCTAGCTAGGTAGCTAGCTAGTTAAGTCAGCTAGTTAAGTCAGCTGGCCAGATAGTTAAGTCAGTGAGTTGTCTGCTAGCTAGCCAGATGCCTACCTGGGTAGCTAGCTATTTAAGTCAGCTGGCTAGCTAGTTAAGTCACCAAGTTAACCCAGCTCGCTAGTCAACTTGTTAGCTATGTAGCTAGGAAGTTAAGTCAGCTGGTAAGCCAGCGGTCTACATAGGAAGCTATCTAGTTAAGTGCTGGCTACCCACCTGGCTAGTTAGAGGTGTCAGCTAGTTAAGTCAGCTTGCTAGCCAGCTGACTAACTAGTTATGTCAGCTAGTTGAGTCAGCTGACTAGCCAGCTGGCAAGGTGGTTAAGTCAGTTAGTTAATTTAAGTGGCTAGACAACTGGCTAACTAGGTATCTTGCTAGTAATGTCAGCTGGCTAGCCAGGTGACTAGCTGGTTAAGTCAGCTAGTTAAATCAATTTGATAGCTACCTGACTAGGTAGGTAGCTAGCTAATTAAGTCAGCTGGCTAGCTAGTTAAGTCAGTGTGTTAAGTGCACTGGCTAGCCAGATCACTAGCTAAGTGGCTAGCTAGTAAAGCCAGTTGGCTAGTCGGATGTCTACCTAGTTGATTCAGCTAGTTAAGTCAGCTGATAAGATGGCTGGCCAGATAGGTGGCTGGCAAGTTAAGCCACCTTGTTAGCAGGCTGGTCAGGTAGGTGGCCAGCTAGTTAAGCTGACTGGCTAGTTGCTGTCCAGCAGAGTGTCTGGCTAGTTAAGCTGGTTGGCAATCCCAATGTTCAACCTGCCGGCTGGCTACTTAAACCAGTTGGCTAGCCAGGTGGCCAGCCTGCTAGCTAGCTAGCCAGATGCCTAGCAAGCTAGCCAGCCAGGTAGCTAGCTACTTAAGACAGGTGGCAAGCCGTGTAGCCAACCAGGTAGCTAGCTAGTTAAGTCAGCTAGCTAGCCAGCTAGTTAGTTTAGTGAGCTAGCAAGTCAACTAACTATTCTTGTACCTAGTTAAGTCAGCTAGCGAATCAGGCTGCTAGTCAGCTAGCTAGATAAGTCAACTAACTAGTCAGTCAGATACTCCACTAGATAGTTAAGTCAGCTAGCATATCAGCTAGTTACTTAGCTAACTAGTTAGCTAGCAACTCAGCTAACTGGTGAGCTAATTAGTGGGCTCCCTCGCTTTCCATCATGTCAGCTAACTAGTAGGCTTGCTCGCCTGCCAACCAGTCAGCAAACTAGTCGTCTTGCAAGTCATGCAACAGGTCAGGTAACTTGTCAACTTGCTCGCAGGTCAACAGGTCGGCTAAATAGTTGACTCGCTCACCAGCCAGCTAGTTAAGTCAGCTCACTGGTCGGCTCCACTAGCTGGGTGACTAGTTATGGCAGTCATGAGTCGGCTCACTCCCCAGCAGACTAGTTAATTCAGCTGACCAATCGGCTCTCTCACCAGTCAACTAGTTAAGTCAGCTCACCTGTCTGCTCACTCACCAGTCGGCTAGTTAAGTCAGCTAACTTTTTGGCCTATTAGTCGGCAAACTAGTTAAGTCAGCTAACCAGTCGGCCAACTAGTGGTCCAACTTGTCAGCCGACAAGTTAGGTCAGGTAAATAGATGGCCAACTAGTTAGGTCAGCTAAGTAGTCAGCCAACTAGTTGCCCGACTAATTAGGTGAGCAAACTACCCAGCCAAATACTTACCCAAACTAACTACGGGACCAACTCGTCAGCCAACTATTTAACCAAGCTAAATAGTTGGCTGATCAGTTGGCCAACTTGTTAAGCCAGCTAACAAGTTGGCCGAGTAGTCAGCCAACGTGTTAAACCAGCTAGCTAGATGGCCAACTTGTCAGTCAACAAGTTAAGTCACCTAACTAACACTTTAACCAACTAGTTAAGTCAACTATATAACTCGTTTACAAACTAGTTAAAACAGATATCTAACTCATTAACCAACTCATTAATTCAGCTAGCTATCTTGTTAGCCAACTAGTTAAGTCAGTTAACTATGTGAGCTAGCTAACTGGCTGGCTAACTAAGTAAGCTAGCTAAGTCACCGAGCTCACTAGTTAGCTAAACATTTAAGTCAGCTACTTCAGTCTGATACCTAAATAGTTAGCTAATTAATTAAGTCAGCTCGTTATTCAGCTAGTTAAATAGTTAGCTAACTATTTAATTCAGGTAGTTAAGTCAGCTAGATAACTAGTTAAGTCAGCCAGTTAAGTCAGTTAGCTAAGTAGTTAAGTAAGCTAGCTAGTCAGCTAGTTAAGTCAGTTTCTAATATAGTCAGCTGGTTAAGATAGCTAGCTACTAGTTAGCTAATGGGATAAGTCAGCAGGATGAGACAGGTAGTCAGCTAGTTAACTAACGGGTTAAGTCAGCTGGTTGAGTCACCTACCTAGCTACTTAGCAAATGGGTTGAGTCAGCTGGTTGAGTAGGCTAGCTAACTAGTTAGCTAATGAGTTAAGACAGCTGGATGGTCAGCTAGCTAGTTAGATAGCTAACAAGTTAAGTCAGCTGGATGTGTCAGCTAGCCAGCTCATTAGCTAACGAGATAAGTCAGATGATTAAGTCACCAAGCTAGTACAAAAGATAACTATTAAGCTAACTAGTTATCTAGCTGCGGAGCTTACTATTTAAGTCACTACTAGTAGCTACTAGTAGCTAATAGGGCTAGCTAGTTAGCTAACTATTTAAGTCAGCTGGCTAGCTAGGTAGCTACTAGTTAAGTTAGCTACTTAAGTCAGCTGGCTAGCCAGCTGGCTAGCTAGGTAGCGAGCTAGTTAAGTCAGTTGGCTAGCCAGCTGGATAGCTGGTTAATTCAGCTAGTTAAGACAGCTGGCTAGCCAACTGGCTAGGTAGTTAGCTAGCTAGTTAAGTCAGCAAGATAGCTACCTGGCTAGCTAGTGAGGTCAGCGAGTTAAGTCAACTGGCTAGACAACTCGCTAGCTAGTTAAGTCACCTAGTTTAGTCAGATGTCTAGCCAGCTGGCTAGGTAGGTAGCTAGCTAGACAAGGCAGCTTGCTAGCCAGAAGGATATTTGTTCAAGTCCGGTAGTTAAGTCAGCTGACTAGCCAGCTGGCTATGTAGATAGCTAGCAAGTTAAATGAGGTGGTTAGCCATCATGCTAGCTTAAGTAAGCTAGATAAGTCAGTTGACTTGCCTGCTGGCTAGATAGGTAGCCAGCTAGTTAAGTCAGATGTTTAGTGACCTGACTAGCTGTTTAAGTCAGCTCGTTAAGTCAGCTGGCAACTGGCTAGCTAGCAAGTTAAGTCAGTTAGTTAAAACAGCTGGCAACCAGCTGGCTAGCTAGTTAAGTCAACTCATTAAGACAGTTGTCTATCCAGCTGGCTAGCTAGTTAAGTCATATGGCTAAGCCAGGTAGATAAACCTCCTGGATCACTAGGTAGCTAGCTGCTTATGTCAGCTAGTTAAGTCAGCTTGCTACCTAGGTAAGTCAACAAATTAAGTCATCTGAATAGTCAGCTGCCTAGCTAGGTCACTACGTAGTTGTCAGCTGGCTAGCCAGTTAGATAGCTAGTTAAGTAACCTATTTAAGTCAGTTCACTAGAAAGCTGGTTACCTAGGTACCTAGGTAAATAAGTCAGCTGGCAAGCTAGCAGGATACCAGCTGGCCAGCTATGTACCTAGGCAGTTAAGTCAGCCTGATAGCCAGCAGGCTAGCTAGTTCAGTCACCTGGTTGTCAGCTGACTAGACAGCTGGCTTGCTAGGTAGCTAGATAGTTAAGTCAGCTGTCGAGACTGTTGGCTAGCTTGTTAAATCACCTAGTTATGTCAACTGGCTAGCCAGCTGGCTAGCTATATAGCAAGCTAGTTAATTCAGCTGACTAGAAAGCAGGCCAGCTATTTCAGTCAACTAGTTAAGTTAGCTGTTTAGCCAGCTGGCTAACAAGTTAGCGAGCCACTTAAGTCAGTTGGCTAGCCAGCTGGCAAGCTAATTAAGTCAGCTAGGTAAGTCAGTGGGTTAGGCAGCTAGCTAGCTAGGCAGAGAGCTAGTTATTTCAGTTGTCTAGCCAGCTGACTGACTAGTTAATTCAGCTGGTTGAGTCAGCTGGATAGCCAGCTGTCTAGCAGGTTAAGTCAACTAGTTATGTCAGCTGACTAGCCAGCTGGTTAGCTAAGTATGAAGCTAGTAAGTCACTTGCCTAGCCAGCTGGCTAGCTATTAACGCCAGCTAGCTAATTCAGTTGGCTTCCCAGCTAGGTAGGTAGGTAACTAACTAGTTAAATCATCTGGCTAGCCAGCTGGCTAGCTGGTGAAATCAGCTACTTAATTCAGCTGGCCAGTCAGCTGGCTTGCTAATTAAGTCAGCTAGTTAAGTCAGTGGGCCAGCCATCTGGCTGGCTAGTTAAGTCAGCTGACCTGTCAGCTGGCTAGCTAGGTAGCTAGCTAGTTAAGCAGCTAGTTAAGTCAGCTGGTTATCGAGGTATCTAGCTAGTTAATTCAGTTAGTTAAGTCTGCCAGCTAGCCAGTTACCAGCAGGGTTCCTAGCTAGTTAAATCAGCTGGCTAGCAAGCTGGCTAGCTTGTTAAGTTATGTAAAGTCAGCTCGCTGACCAGCATGTTATCTAGGTAGTTAGGTAGTTAAATCAGTTGGCAAGATAGAGGACTAAGTAGGTAGGTAGCTAGTTAAGTGTGCTGGCTAGCCATCAGGCTATCTAGTTATGTCAGCTAGTTAAATCAGCTGGCTATCAAGCTGTCTAGCTAGGTAGGTAGCTAGTTAAGTCTGCTGGCTAGTCAACTGGCTACATCGTTACATCAGCTAGTTAAGTTAGCTGGCTGGGCTGCTGGCTAGCTAGGTAGCTAGGAAATTAAGTCAGCTGACTAGCCAGCTGGACAAGTATTAAAGTCGGGTAGTTTAGTCAGCTGGCTAACCAGCTGTCTAGCTAGTTAAGTCAGCTGATGAAGGCTGTTGTCTAGCCAGGTGGCTAGCTAGTTAAAAAGCTGGTTACATCAGAAGGGTAGCCAGCTGGCTCATGAGTTATTTCAACCAGTTACGTCAGCTGGCTAGCTAGGTAGTTAGGCAATTAAGTCAGTTGGCTAGCCAGCTGGCTAGCTAGTTAAATCAGCTAGTTAAGACAACTGGCTAGCCAGCTAGCTATCTGGCTAGCTAGCTAGTTATTTCAGCTGTCTAGCCAGTTGGCTAGCTAGTTAAATCACCTAGTTAACACAGCTGAGAAGGCAGTTGTCTAAGTAGCTTGCTAGTTAAGTCAACTGACTAGACAACTGGCTAGCTAGATTAGTCACCTAGCTAATTCAGCTGGATAGCCAACTGGCTAGCTATGTAGCAAGCTAGTTAATTCAATTGGCTAGAAAGAAGGCCAGCAAGTAAAGGGAGCTAGTTAAGTGAGCTGGCTAGCAAACTGGCTGGCTAGGTATTGCCCTAGTTATGTCAGTTGGCTAGCCAGCTGGCTAGCTAATTATGTCAGCTAGTTAAATCAGTTTGCTCTCTAGGTGACTAGAGAGGTAGATAGCTAGTTAAGTCAGCTGGTTAGCCACCTGGATATCTAGTTAAGTCAGCTAGTATGGTCATCTGGATGACCAGTTGCCTAGCTCATTAATTAACTAGTTAATTAAGCTGGCTAATCAGCTGTTCTAGGTATTTAAGTCACCTCGTTAAGTCAGTTGGCTAGCCACCTCACTAGCTACTTACAAAGCTAATTAACTCAGATGGCTAGACAGTTGACTAGCTAGTTATTTCAGCTAATTAAGTGAGCTTTCTAGCTAGGTAGATAGCTAGTTAAATCAGCTATATAAGCTAGCTACCTAGTTACGTTAGCTAATTAAATCACCTAGAAAGGTAGTTAGCTAGCTAGGTAGCTAGCTATCTATTTCAGCTAGTAAATTCAGCTGGCTAGGTGGGACAGCTAGCTAGTTAACTCAGCTAGTTAAGTCAGCTGGCTAGCCAACTGCCTTGCTGGGTAGCTAGCTTGTTAAGTCAGTTGACTAGCCAGCTGGCTATCAAGTTAAGTCACCTAGTTAAGTCAGCTCGCTTGCCAGTCCTTTAGCTAGTTAGCTAGGTAGTTAAGTCAGCTGGCAAGTCAGTAGGATACTTAGGTGGCTAGCTATTTATGTCAGCTGGTTAGCCACCTGTCTAGCTAGTGATGTCTGATAGTTAAGACAGCTTGCTAGCCAGCTGGCTATCTAGTTATGTCAGCTAGTTGAGTCAGCTGGCTAGCCAATTGGCTAGCTTATTAAGTCAGCTAGTTAATTCAAGTGGCTAGCCAACTGGCTACCTAGGAAACTTGCTAGTTAAATCAGGTGGCTAGCCAGCTAGCTAGTTTGTTAAGTCAGGCAGCTAAGTCAGCAGGCTAGCCAATTGGTGAGGTAGGTAGGTAGGTAATTAAGTCAGCTGGCTAGCCGGCTGGCTAGCTAGTTAATTCAGTGTGTTAAGTGAGTTTGCTAGCCCACTGGCTAGGTAGGTGGCCCGCTAGTTAAGCCAGCTGGCTAACCGGCTGACCACCAGGATTGCTGGCTAGATAATCCTGATGGCTATCTGACTGTTGAGTCAGCTGGATGGCTATTTAAGCTGGCTGGCTAGCCACCTGGTCTGCCCACTAGCCAGCTAGCTGGCTGCCTAGCCAGCTAGCCAGTCAGGTGGTTAGCTAGTTAAGCCAGATGGCTAGCCATGTATATAACCAGTTAAATAGCTCATTAAGTCAGCTGGCTAGTCAGCTATCCAGTAAAGTAGCTAATCAGCTAATTAAGTTAGCTAGCTAGCAAACTAGCTAGCTAAGTCAGCAAGCAACTCAGCTAACTATTCAGTTAGCCAGTGAAATCAGCAAGCTACAGAGTTAGATAGCTTGTTTGCTACCTAGTTATGTCACCTAGGTAGCCAGCTAGCTAGTCAGCTAGCTAGTTAAGTCAGCTAACAAATCAGCGAGTTATTTAGCTAATTAGTTGGTTAGCAACTCAGTTATCTGGTCAGATAACTAGTGGGATCTCTCGCTTTCCATCAGGCCAGCTAATTAGCTGGCTTGCTCACCTGCAAACCGTTCAGCAAACAAGTCAGCTCACTCGCCAGCCAACAGGTGAACTAAATTGTCGACTCGCTCGCAGACCAGCAGGTCAGCTAATTATTCTGCTTGCTCGACAGCTAACTAGCTAAATCAGCTCACCGGTCGACTTGCTCGCCGGCCGACTAGTTAAGGCAGCTCACATGTTGAGTCACTCGCTGGATGACTGGTTGAGCCAGCTCACCAGTTGGCTCATTTGCAGGCTGACTAGTTAACTCTTCTGATAATTCGGCTGACTCGCTAGCCTACTAAAGTCAGCTGACCAGTCAGCTCACTCGATGGCTGACTAGTTTAGTCAGCTGACCAGTCGGCTCACTCACCAACCAAATTGTTGAGTCAGTTGACCAGACGACTCACTCACTGGCTGACTAGTTAATTCAGCTCAGCGGTGGGCTGACTAGCCGACTGACAAGTTAAGTAAACTAACCGGTCGGCCGACTAGATGACCAACTATTTAAGTCAGCTAACCAATTGACCAATTAGTCAGCCAAGTGGTCAGCTGACAAGTTAGGTCAGCTAACATGTGAGCCGACTAGTTATGTCAGCTAAATAGTCAGCCAACTAGTCAGCCATCTAATTAGGTCGGCAAACTAGCCAGCCAACTAATTAACTGAGCTAACTTGTGGGCCAACTCGTCAGTCAACCAATTAACCCAGCTAACTAGTTGGCCGACTAAAGGGCCAACTTTGAAGCCAGCTAACAAGTCAGCCGAGTAGTCAATCAATGTGTAAAACCAGATAAGTAGTCATCTGCATCGTAAACCAACAAGTTAAGTAACCTAGCTAACTAGTTACACAATTAATTAAGACAGCTAGTTAACTCATTAATCAAATAGTTAAAAGTTAACTAACTCATTAACTAACTCGTTAATTCAGCTAGCTATCTTGTTAGCCAACTAGTTAAGTCAGCCAGCTAAGTCAGCTAGCTAATTAGACAGTATCTAAGTCAGCTAGCTAAGACATCTAGCTCACTACTTAGCTAACTATTTAAGTCAGCTATTAAGACTGATACCTTAACATATTGCTAACTAGTTAATTCAGCTAGTTAATCAGCTAGCTAAATAATAAGCTAACTATTTAATTCAGGTAGTTAAGTCAACTAACTAGTTAGGTCAGCCAGTTAAGTCAGCTGGCTAAGTAGTTAAGTCAGCTAGCTAAGTCAGCAAGTTAGTTAAGTCAGCTTTCTAATTTAGTCAGCTGGTTAAGACAGCTAGCTAGGTAGCTAGCTAACGGGTTAAGTCAGCAGGTTGAGTCAGGTAGTTAGCTAGTTAACTAATGTGTTAAGTCAGCTGGTTGAGTCAGCAGGCTGGCTAGTTAGCAAACGGGTTGAGTCAGCTGTTTGAGTAGGCTAACTAGATAGTTAGCTAACCAGTTAAGTGACCTGGATTAGTCAGCTAGCTAGCTAGTTAGCTAATGAGTTAAGTCAGCTGGTTGAGTCAGCAAGCTAGCTCATTAGCTAACGAGTTAAGTCAGATGATTAAGTCAGCTAGCTAGAAAGTTAGATAACAAGTAAGCTAATTATGTAGCTATCTGGTTAAGTCAGCTAGCTAGCTAGGCAGCTAACTATTTAAGTCAGCTTGTTAGCTAGGTAGCTAGGTAGTTAGCTAATTTCTTAAGTCAGCTGGCTAGCAAGGCAGCTAGTTAGTTAGCTAACTATGTCAGTTGGCTCGCTAGGTAGTTAGCTTGTTATGTAGCTAGTTAAGTCAGCTGGTTAGCCAGCTGACTAGCTAGGTAGCGAGCCAGTTATGTCAGTTGGCTAGACAGCTGTCTAGTTGGTCAATTCAGCTAGTAAAGAGAGCTGGCAAGCCAACTGGCAATTGTAGGTAGCTGGCTAGTGAAGTCAGCTAGATGGCTTCCAGGCTAGCTAGTGATGTCAGTGAGTTAAATCAGCTGGGTAGCCAACTGGGTAGCTGGTTAAGTCAGCTAGTTTAGTCAGCTGTCTAGACAGCTGGCTAGGTAGGCAGCTAGCTAGATAAGTCAGCTTGCTAACCAGCAGGGTAACTGTTCAAGTCAGCTAGTTAAGTGAGAAAGCTTGCCAGTTGGCTAGGTAGGTAGCTAGCTAGTTAATTGAGCTGGCTAGCCAGCTTTCTAGCTAAAGTCATCTGGGCAAGTCAGCTGACTATCCAGGTGACTAGATAGTTAGCCAGCTATTTAAGGCAACTGTCTAGCCAGCTGACTTGCTGGTTAAATCAGCTAGTTAAGTCCCCTGGCAACCAGCTGGATAGCTAGTTAAGATAGATCATTAAGTCTGTTGGCTATCCAGCTGGTTAGCTAAGTAAAAAGTTAGTTAAGTCAGATGGCTAGTAATCAGTCTAGCTAGTTATTTCAACTAGTTAAGTCAGCTGACTAGAATGGACGATAGATATATTTCAGCTAGTCATGTCAGGTATCTAGCTAAAGTCAGCTAGTTAAGTCAGCTGACAAGCTAGATAGCTAGTTAGATAGCTAGTTACTTAAACCAGCTGCTATGCCAGCTGGCTAGCTAGGTAGCTAGCTGGTTAAGTCAGCTATTTAAGTCAGCTTGCCAGCTTGTTAATTCAGCGAGTTGAGTCAGTTGGGTAGCCAGCTGTCTAGCTGGGTAGCTAACTATTTAAGTCAGCTGGCTAGTCAGTTAGCAAGGTAGTTAAACAACCTAGTTAAGTCAGCTCACTAGCCAGCTGGTTAGCTAGGTAGCTAGGTAGCTAAGTCAGCATGCACACCAGCGGGCTACATAGGTAGCTAGCTAGTTAAGTCAGCTGGCTATGCAGCTGGCTAGCTACGTAGCTAGGCTGTTAAATCAGCCTGGTAGCCAACTGGCTAGCTAGTTATATTACCAAGTTAAGTCAGTTGGCTTGACAGCTGGCTACCTAGGTAGCTAGATAGTTAAGTCAGCTGTCTAGCCCACTGGCTAGATAGTTAAGTCACCTAGTTAAGTCAGCTGGATAGCCAGCTGACTAGCTATATAGCAAGCTAGTTAATTCAGCTGACTAACAATCAGGCCTGCCATGTAAGTCAGCTAGTTATGTCAGGTGGCTTGAGAGCAGACTATCTAGGTAGTGAGATATTTAACTCAGTTGGCTAGCCAGCTGGCTAGCTAAATAAGTCACGTAGTTAATTCAGCTGGCTAGCCATCTGGCTCACTAGTTAAGTCATCTAGTTGAGTCAGCAGGCTAGCCAGCTGGCTAGCAGGCTAAGTCAAGTAGTTAAGTCAGCAAGCTAGCCAGCTGGCTAGCTAGGTAGCAAGTTAGTTAAGTCAGCTGGTTAGCAAGCAGGATAGCTAATTAAGTCAGCTAGTTATTTTAGTTGGTTTGCCAGGAGGCTTGCTAGGAAGCTAGCTAGTTAAATCAACTGCCTAGCCAACTAGCTAGCTGGTTAAGACACATCATTAATCAGCTCGCCAGCCAGCTGACTTGTTATTTAAGTCAGCTGGCCAGCCACCTGGCTAGCAGGTTAAGTCAGCTAGTTAAGTCATCTGGCCAGACAGCTTTCTAGCTTGGTAGCAAGAAATTTAAGTCAGGTAAAGTCAGCTGTCTAGCAAGGTAGCTAGCTAGTTAATTCAGCTAGATTAGGCAGCTGGCTAGCTAGTTAAGTCAGATAGTTAAGTCAGCTGGCTAGCCAGTTGCCTAGCAGGGTAGCTGGCTATTTAAGGCAGCTGGCTAGCCAGCTGGCTAGCTAATTAAGTAACCTAGTTAAGTCAGCACACTGCACAACAGGTTAGGTATAGGTAGGTAATTCAGCTAGCAAGCCAGCGGATTATGTAGGTAGGTAGCTAGTTAAGTCAGCTGGCTAGCCATCAAACTATCTAGTTATGTCAGCTAGTTAAGTCAGCTGGCTATCCAGCTCCCTAGCCAGGTCGTTAGCTAGTTATCTCTGCTGGCTATCCAGCTGGCTACTTCCTTAAATCAGCTAGTTAAATCAGCTGACTAGGCTGCTGGCTACATATTTAGTTAGGCAATTAAGTCAGCTGGCTAGCCATCTGGACTGCTAGTTAAGTCAGCTAGTTTAGTCAACTGGCTAAGTAGCTGGATAGCTACTTATGTCAGCTCATTAAGTCAGTTGTCTAACCAGCTGGCTGACTGGTTAAAAAGCTAGTTACATCAGATTAGTAGCCTGCTGGGTCGCTAGTTATTTCAGCTAGTTAAGCTCTCTCGATAGCTAGGAAGCTAGCTAGTTATGTCAGCCAGATGTCAGTAAACTAGATAGATAGGTCAGCTAGTTAAGTCAGCTAGCTACATGAAAGTTAGCTAGGTAGCTAGCTAGTTAAAACAGCTAATTACGTCAGCTGGCTAGCTAAGTAGCTAGCTTGTTAAGTCAGCTAGTTAAGTCAGCTTGCTAGCTAATTAAGTCAGCATTATAAGTCAGCTGGCTAGCCAGCTGCCTAGCAGGTTAGCTAGCTAGTTAAGTCAGCTGGCTTGCCAGGTACCTAGCTAGGTAAGTTACCTAGTTAAGTCAAAATGCTGAACAGCAGGTAAGCTAGGTAGTTAGGTATTTAAGTCAGCTGGCAAGCCAGCAGGCTATGTAGGTATGTATATAGTTAAGTCAGCTGGCTAGCCATCAGGTGTCTAGTTATGTCAGCTAGATAAGTCAGCTCTCTATTCACCAGTCTAGCTAGGTAGCTAGCTAGTTAAGCCTGCTGGCTAGCCAGCTGGCTACATCGTTAAATCAGCTACTTAAGTCAGCTGGCTAGCATGCTTGCTAGCTAGGTAGCTAAGAAAAAATTCAGCTGCCTAGTCAGCTGGCTAGCTAGTTAATTCAGCTAGCCAACATGATAGCCAGGTAGCTAGCTAGTTATGTCAGCTGTCTAGCCAGCTGACCAGATAGTTAAGTGACCAAGTTAAGTCAGATGAGTAGACAGCCGGCGAGGTAGGTAGCTTGCCAAATATGTCAGCTCGCTAGAAGGCTTCCAAGCAAGATAAGTCACCTAGTTAATTCAGTTAGAGAACAAGCTGGCTAGCTATGTAGAAAGCTAGTTAATTCAACTGGCTAGAAAGCAGATCAGCTAGTCAAAACAGCTAGTTAAATCAGCTGACTACCAATTGACTAGCTAGGTAGTGACCTAGTTAAGACAGTTGACTAGCCGGCTGGCTAGCTAATTAAGTCAGCTAGTTAAGAAAGCTGGCTATCCAGATGGCTAGAAAAGTAGAGAGCTAGTTAAGTCAATTGGCCAGCCAGCTGGAAAACTAGTAATGCCAGCTAGTTTATTCACCTGGCTGTCCAGCTGCCTAGCTCGTAAATCAACTAGTTAAGTCAGCTGGTTAGCCAGTTAGCCAGCTGCTTAAACAACCTAGTTATGTCAGCTTACTAGCCAGTTGGTTAACTAGGTAGTTAGGTAGCTAAGTCAGCTGGCAAACCAGTGGGCTATGTAGGTAGCTAGCCAGTTAAGTCAACTGGCTGTCCATCTGGCTAGCTATGTAGCTAGGCAGTTAAATCAGCATGCTAACCAGCTAGTTAGCTAGTTATGTTATCTAGTTAAGTCAGTTGGCTTGACAGTTGGTAAGGTAGGTAGCTAGATAGTTAAGTCAGCTGTCTAGCCCGCTGGCTAGATAGTTAACACAGCTGGCTAGCCAGCTGGCTAGATATATAGCAAGGTAGATAATTCAGCTGACTAACAATCAGGCCTGCTATGTAAGTCAGTTAGTTATTTCAGGTGGCTTGACAGCAGTCTAGCTAGGTAGCGAGATATTTAACTCAGTTGGCTAGCCAGCTGGCTACCTAAATAAGTCAGCTAGTTAATTCCACTGGCTAGCCAGCTAGCTAGCTAGGTAGAGAGCTGGTGAAGTCAGTTGGCTGGCCAGCTGGCTCACTAGTTAAGTCATCTAGTTGAGTCAGTTGGCTAGGCCAGCTGGCTAGCTGGTTAAGTCACATAGTTAAGTCAGCTGGCTAGCCAGCTAACTAGCTAGGTAGCAAGCTAGTTAAGTCAGCTGATTGGCAATCGGGATAGCTAGTTAAGTCAGCTATTAATTCAGTTGGCTTCCCAGCTGGCTAGCTAGGTAGCTAGCTAGTTAAGTCAGCTGGCTAGTCAGCTAGCCAGCTGGTTAAGACAGCCAGTTAATTCAGCTTGCCAACCAGCTGGCTAGCTAGTTAATCAACTGGCCAGCCAGTTGGCTATCAGGTTAAGTCAGCTAGTTAAGTCATCTGGTCAGCCAGCTTTCTAGTTAGGTCGCTAGATAATTAAGACAGATAGTTAAGTCAGCTGACTAGCAAGGTAGATAGCTAGTTAAGTCCACTAGATAACCAGCTGGCTAGCTAGTTAAGTCAGTTAGTTAAGTCGACTGGCTAGACAGCTGCCTAGCAGGGTAGCTGGCTAGTTAAGGCAGCTGGCTAGCCAGCTGGCTAGCTAGTTAAGTAACCTAGTTAATTCAGCACGCTGGACAACAGGTTAGCTAGGTAGGTAGGTAGTTAATTGAGCTAGCAAGTCAGGGGATTTTGTAGGTAGGTAGGTAGTTAAGTCAGCTGGCTAGCCATCAAACTATCTAGTTATGTCAGCTGGTTAAGTCAGGTGGCTATTCAGCTGCCTAGCCAGGTAGCTACCTAGTTAAGTCTGCTGGCTAGCCATCTGCCACTTCGTTAAGTCAGCTAGTTAAATCAGCTGACTATGCTGCTGGCTACATATGTAGCTAGGCAATTAAGTCAGCTGGCTACCCAGCTGGAAAACTAGTTAAGTCAACTAGTTTAGTCAGCTGGCTAACTCACCAGCTAGCTAGTTAAGTCAGCTCGTTAAGTCAGT
>NW_007261034.1:0-10483 GCF_000164805.1 Carlito syrichta
TAAATAGCTAGCCAGCTTACTTAACTAGTTGATTAACGAGCTAGGCAGCTGGCCAGTCTGGTGACAATACTGGCAGAATTACTAGATATCCAGGGGGCTAGCCAGCTGATTTAACTAGCTCTCTACCTCTCTAGCCACATGGATAGCCAGCTGACTTAACTTGCTGACATAACTACCTAGCCAACTGGCTAGATAACTGACTTAACTAGGTCACTACCTAGCCAGCCAGTTTGCTAGCCGGCTGAATTAACTAGCTGTCTTAACTAGCTGGCCTGCTTTCTAGTCAGTTGACTTAACTAGCTTGCTATATAGCTGGCCACCTGACTATCCAGCTGAATTAACTAGGTGACTTATCTAGCTAGGCAGCTGACTAGCCAGCTGACTTAACTAGCAAGCTACGTAGATAGCCAGCTGCCTTCTCAGGTGACTTACCTAGGTGACTTAATTAGTTAGACAGCTGCTTAGACAGCTGACATAACTAGATAGCTACCTCGATTTCAAGCTGGCTATCCAGCTGTCTTAACTAGCTGACAACTAGATAAGCAGTTGGCTACCCAGCTGACTTAATTTCCTAACTACCTAGCTAGCCAGCTGACGTAACTAGCTGAAATAACTAGTGAGCCAGCTTGCTACCAATCTGACATAACCAGCTTTTTAACTAACTAGCCAGCTGGCTAGACAACTGACTTCACCAGCTGACTTAACTTGCTAAATGCCTGGTTACCCAGCTGACTAAACTAACTGACTTTACTAGCTGGCCAACTGGCTTACCAACTAATTTAACTACCTAAATACCTAGCTAACATGCTAGCCAGTGAGCTGACCTAACTACGTGATTTAACAAGATAGTCAGCTGGCTAGCCAGCTGATTTGACTAGCTAGGTACCCTGCTGGGTAGCTGGTTAGCCAGCTGACTTAACTAACTGATTTAACTAGCTAGAACCTGGATAACCAGCTGACTTAACCAGCTGCTTAATTAGCTATCTACCAAGGTAGCCAGCTGGCTGGCAAGCTGAACTAACTAGCTGACTTAACTTGCTAGCCATCTGGCAGGCTCACTGACTTAACTAGCTGACTTAACTAGCAAGCCATCTGGCTGGCCTGTTTAATTAACTACCTGACATAACCAGCTTGCCAGTTGGCTAGCCAGCTGGCTTAACTAGGTAGCCACCTAGACAACCAGCAGAGAAGCCAGCTGATTTAACTAGCTGACATAAATAGCTAGCCACCTGGTTATCCGCTGATTTAACTAGCTTCCTACCTAGCTAACCAGCTGGCTAGCCAGTTGACATAACTAGTTGACTTAACTTGCTAGCCAACTGGCTAGCCAGCTGACTCAACCAGCTGAATTAACTAGTTAGTCAGCTGGCTAGACTTAACTAGCTCTCTACCTAACTAGTTAGCTGGCTAGCCAGTTGACTTACCTAGCTGACTTAATTGGCTTGTGAGCTGGCTAGCCAACTGACTTAAGTAGCTCACTACCTAGCCAGCCAGCTGGCTAGCCAGCTGTCTTAACAAGCAGACGTAAATAGCTGGCCTGCTTGCTACTCAGCTGAATTAACTCACTTGCTATATAGCAAGTCAGCTGACTAGGTAGCTGACTAAACTAGGTCACTTAACTTACTAGCCTTCTGTCTAACAGCTGACTAAATTAGCAAGTTACCCAGCTAGCCAGTTGTCTAGCCAGCTGACTTAACTAGGTGATTTAACTGGCTAGCCAGCGGGCTAGACAGCTGACTTAAATATCTAGCTACCTAGCTAGCCAGCTGTCTAGACAGCTGACTTAACTAGGTGACTTAAGTACCTAGCCAGCTGACTAGCAGGCTGACTCCATGGCCTAGGTACCAAGCTACCCAGCTGGATATCCAGCTAACTTCACTAGCTAGGTACCAACTTATCTCACCGGCTTGCCAGCTGACTTATCTATCTAGGCACCTACATAACCAGCTGACTAATGAGCTGAGTTAACTAGGCTAGTTAACTAGCTATCTAACTGACTAGCCGGCTGACTTAACTAGGCTGTGACACAGCTAGGCAGCTGGCTATCCCGCTGACTTAACTAGCTAGCAAGCTGAATTAACTACCTGAGTTAAGGAGCTAGTGACTTAGCCAGCCAGTTGGCTTACCTAGTTAGCTTAACTAGCTAGCTATCTAGCTAACCAGCTGACTTAACAAGCTGACTTAACTAGCAACCTAGTTGTCATAACTAGCTGACTAATATAGCCGGCTTTCTAGCTAGCCAGCTGACTTTACTAGCTGAAATAACTATCTAGCCTGATGACTAGCCATGTGACTTAACTAGCTTTTTACCTAGCTAACAAGGTGGATAGACAACTGTCTAAATGAGCTGACTTAACTAGCTAGCCAGCTGGTTGCCAGCTGACTTAAGTAACTGACTTAACTTAGTAGCCAGCTGGTTGTCAGCTTACTTAACTAGCTGGCATAAGCAGCTAGTCAGCTGGCTAGCCAGCTGAATTAACAAACTGGCTACATAGCAGCCAGCTGGCTAGCCAGCTGACTTACCTAGCTGACTTAAGCTAGCAAGCTTGCTATCCACCTCTCTTAACTTGCTAGCTATCTACGTAGCCAGCAGGCTAGCCAATTGACTTAACTAACTGACTTGAACAACTATCCTGTTGGTTTCAAGCTGATTTATGTAGCTAGGAACATACCTAGCCAACTGGCTAGACAGCTGACTAAACTAGCTGACTACACCAGCTAGCCAGTTGTCAAGCCAGCTGACTTAACTCGCTGATATCACTAACTAACCAGGAAGCTATCTAGCTGACTTAACTAGCTAGATACCTACCTAGCCAGTTGGCTAACCAGCTATCTTAACTAGCTGAATTAACCAGCTAGCCAGCTGGCCAGTCACCTGTCTTAATTAGCTCACTACCTAGCTAGCCAACTGGCTAGCCAGCTGACTTAAGTAACTAACTTATCTAGCAGCTACCTAGCTAGCCAGCTGACTTAACTCTTTAGCTAAATAGCTAGCTAACTAGTTAGTCAGCTGTCTTAAATAGTTAGCATACTAGATAGCAACCTAGCTAACAAGCTGACATAAATAGTAAGCTGCCTTGCTAGCTAGCTGACTTAACCAGCTAGATAATTAGTTAGCTTAATCATTATCTAACGTGCTAGCTAGGTGACTTAATCATCTGACTTATCTCATTAGCTAATGTGCTGACTAGTTCACTCATCCAGTTGACATAACTCGTTAGCTATCTAGCTAACTATTTCACCATCCAGCTGACTTGTCATCAGCTAACTAGCTAGCTAGCCTACTCAACCAGATGACTCAACCCGTTTGCTTACTAGCTAGCTAGCTGACTCAACCACCTGACTTAACCTGTTCGTTTACTAGCTAACTACCTGACTCAACCTGCTGACTTAAACCTTTAGTTAACTAGCTAGCTAGCTATCTTAACCAGCTGACTAAATTAGAAGCTGACTAAACTAGCTGATTTAGCTAGCTGACTTAACAACTTAGCTAGCAGACTTAACTGCCTGACTTAACTAGTTAGCTAGCTGATTTAACTACCTGAATTAAAAAGTTAGCTAACTATTTAACTAGCTGAATAACGAGCTGAAAATTAATTAACTAAATATTTAGGTAGCAGACTTAAGCAGCTGACTTATATAATTAGCTAACAAGTGAGCTATGTGACTTAGCTAGCTTACTTAGCTAGCTACCTAGCTAGCTAGCTAACTTAGCTAGATGACTTAACTATTTGGCTAATGAGATAGCTAGCTGAATTAATGAGTTGGTTATTGAGTTAGATAACTGTTTTAACTAGTTGGTAAACGAGTTAAATAGCTGAAATACTAGTTGGTTAACAAGTTAGCTAGGTGACATAACTTGGCTGACGAGTCAGCCGACTAACTACCTGGTTTAACACATTGGCTGAATACTCGACCATCTTGTTAGCTGTCTTAACACGTTGGCCAACTAATCAGCCGACTATTTAGCTTAGTTAAATCGCTGGCTGATGAGTTGTCCCCATAGTTCGTTCAGGCAAGTATTTAGTTAGGTAGTTGGCTCACCTAATTAGTTGGCCGACAAGTAGGCCGACTAGTTAGTTGACGTAAGTAGTCGGCAGTCTATTTAGCTGACCTAACATGTCGACTGGCAAGTTGGCCCAATAGTTGACCGATTGTTAGCTGACTTAACTAGTTGGCCGGCTAGAAGGCCGAAAGGTTAGCTGACTTAACTAGTCGGCCAGCAAGTGAGCCTACAGGTGAGCTAACTTAACTAGTTGACAGGTGTGGGAGCCATCTGGTCAGCTGATTTAACTAGCCTGCTGGTGAGTGAGCCGACACATGTGCTGCCATAACTAGTTGGCCGGCTAGCGAACTGACCAGTGAGCTGACTTAACTAGTCAGCTGGTGAGTGTGCCAACTAGTTAGCAGAAATGTTGGCCTGCGAGTGAGCCGACAAGTTAGTTGACCTGTTGGCTGGTGTGCGAGACGAATTGTTTGCTGACCAGTTGGCAGGTGAGCAAGCCTACTTGTTAATTGACCTAATGGAAAGCAAGGGAGCCCACTAGTTAGCTCACCAGCTAGCTGAGTTGCTAGCTGACTAGTTAGCAAATTAACTAGCTGATTTGCTAGCTGACTTAACTATCTAGCTGACTAGCTAGTTGACTTAACTAGCTAGCTGATTAGGAACATGACTAGCTAACTGACTTAACTAGGTACCTGGATAGTTAGATGATTTGCTAGCTCACTTAACTAGCTAGCTGTCTATCTAGCTGACTTAACTAGCTGACTAGCGAGTGGGCTGGCTAGCTGGCTAGTCAGCTGACTTAATTACCTACCTACCTGTTTGGCTACACAGCTACTTAACTGTCTTAAATAGCTAGCTACCTGGCTGTCAAGCTGGCTAGGCAACCAGCTAGCTAGTTAGCAGGCTGGCCACCTGGCTAGCCAACTGGCTTAAATAACCAGCCGAGAGGCTGTACATTGGGATAGCCAGCCAGCTTAAATAGGCAGATAATCTGCTGATCAGCCAGCTAGCCAGCCAGCTTAGCTAGCTGTTGACCTAACTGACCAGCCTGTTAACAAGGTGGCTTAACTTGCCATCCACCTAGCCAGCAAGCCGTATAACCAGTTGAATTAGCTAGCTGACTTAACAAAATGGACATCCGGCTATCCAACTGACCTTATTAGCTAGCCACTTAGCTAGGCAGCCAGCTAGCCAGCTCACTTAACTCGCTGAATTAAGTAGCTAGCCAGTCGGCTAGCCAGCTGAATTAGTTAGCTAGCTACCTACCTAGTCAGGTGGCTATCGTGCTGACTTAACCAGTTGATGTAACCAGCTAGTCAGCTGGTTAACCAGCTGACTTAACTATCGAGTTACATAGCAAGCCAGTTGGCTAGCCACTTGAATTAACTAGTTGACTTAACCAGTGAGCCAGTTGGCTAGCCAGCTGACTCAACTAGCTGACATAACTAGTTAGCCTTCTAGCTAGCCAGCAGAGTTAAATAGCTGACACCTCTAGGTAGCCAGGCAGCATTCCAGCTGACTTAAGTAGATAGCTACCTAAGTATCTTGGTGGTTTACCAGCTGACTACACTACCTAGCTACCTAGCTAACAAGTTGGCTAGCGAGTTGAGTTAACTAGGTGACTTAACTAGCTAGCCAGCTGGCTAGCTAGCTGACTTAACTAGCTAGATACCCAGCTAGGCACCTGGCTAGCCAGCTGACTTAATTAGCTGACTTAACTATATAGCCAGCTGACTTAACTAGCTGACTTAACAAGCTAGCTACCTGGCTAGCCTGTTGAATTTATTACCTGAAATAACTACCTAGCTGGATATCTTGATAGAAAGCCAACTTAAATAACTGAATTAACTAGCTAGCTATCTAGCTAGACAGCTGACTAAACTAGCTGAAATAACTCACTAGATTGCTGTCTAGCCAGCTGAATTTACTAGCTTTTTAACTAGCTAGGGAGATGGCTTGCCTACTGACTTAACGAGGTGACTTAACTAGCTATCCAGCTGGTTAGCCTCCTGAATTAACTGTTTATTAATGAGCTAGGCAGCTCGCCAGCCAGTTGACTAATCGACCTGACTTAACTAGATAGCCAGTTGGATAGTCAGCTGACTTAACTATCGCTCTAGATCTCTAGGCACCCGAATAACCAGCTGACTTAACTAGCTGACTTAATTAGCTAGCCAGCTAGCTTACCAACTGACTTAACTAGGTCACTAACTTGCCAGCCAGCTGGCTAGCCAGCTAACTTAACTAACTGTCTTAACTTGCTGGCCTGCATTCTAAGCAGTTGAATTAAGTAGCTTGCTGCATAGCTAGCCAGCTGACTATGCAGCTGAATTAACTAGGTGACTTCTTTAGCTAGTCAGCTGTCCAGTCAGCTGACTATACTAGCAGGTTACCGAGGGAGCCAGATGCCTAGTCAGCTGATTTATCTAGGTGACTAAACTAGCTAGTCAGCTGGCTTGTCAGCTGACTTAAGTGGATAGCTATCTACTTAACTAGCTAGCTAGCTAGCAACCTGGCTAGCCAGGTGAGTTAAGTTGCTCTCTATGTCTCTAGCCACCTGGATAGCAAGTGACTTAATTAGCTGACAAAACTAGATTCCAGATGGCTAGCCAACTGACTTACTAGCTACCTACCCACTTAGCTTGCTGGATTGCAAGCCATCTTAACTACCTAACTACCTAGCTATCCTGCTGGTCAGCGAGCTAAGTAGGTGACTTTACTTGCTAGCCAGCTGGCTAGCCAGCTGACTTAAAGCTAGCTATCCAGCTTGGCAGCTGGCTCTCCAGCTGACTTAACTAACAGACAACTAGCTAACCAGCTGACTTAAATAACTGACTTAAGTAGCTAGCTACCTAGCAAGCCAGCTGACTTAATTAGCTGATTCAATTGCTAGCTACCTAACTAGCTGTCATATAGCTAGCTGACTTAACTACCTGACTTGACTAGCTAGCTAGCTGATATATCAAGCTGACTTAACTAGCAAGATGCCTAGTTATCCAGCTGACTAAACTAGTTGAAATAACTGGCAATCCATATAGCTACACGTCTCATGTAACAAGCTTTTTAACTAGATAGCAAGCTGGTGAGACAACTGATTTAACAAACTGACTTAAATACCTAGCCAGCTGATTAGCCAACTGACAAAACTAGCTGACTTAACTAGCTGGGCAGCTGTCTAGCCAGGTGATTTTTTGTCTAGCTAACTAGCTAGGCGGTAGCCTAGCCAGCTGACTTAACTAGCTGACTTAACGAAGTAGCTAGCTGGCTAGCCAGCAAACTTAACTAGCTAGCTAACTAGCTAGACAGTTATATACCCAGCTGACTTAACCAGCTGACATAACTAGATTGACTGATGGCTAGGCAGCTGACTTAACTAGGTATCTACCTACATTTCCAGCTGGCTTGTCAGCTGACTTAACTACCTCACTACCTAGCTAAACTGCTTGCCAGCGAGCTAACATAACTAGGTGACTTAGGTTGCTAGCCAACTAGCTAGCCAGTTGACTTAACTAGCTAGCCACCCTGCAAGGCAGCTGGTTTACCAGCTGATTTAACTAACTGAATTAACTAACTGAATTAACTGAATTAATTACTAATTAATTAGTAGCCAGTTGACAACTAGCTGATTTAACTACCTAGCCAGTTGACTGCCAGCTGAATTAACTAGTTGATTTAACCAGCTAGCCAGGTGGCTAACCAGCTGACTTAACTAGGTAGCTACCTACCTAGCTATCCAGCTAGCCAGCTGAATAAACTACCTGACTTAACTAGATACCTATCTGCCATTACTAGCTTACTTATATAGCTAGCTTCCTACCTGGCCAGTTGTCTTAACTAGGTAAAATAACTAGCTAGACAGATGGCTAGCCATCTGACTAAGTAACTTTTTAACTAGCTAACCAGTTGGATAGCTAACTGACTAAATGGGCTGAAATAACTAGCTAGCCTGTCGGTTGCCAGGTGACTTAACAAGCTGATTTAACTTGCTAGTCAGTTCATTGACAGCTGACTTAACTAGCTGACTTAAGCAGGTAGACAGCTGGCTAGCCAGCTGACTTAACTAGTTGGCTACCTATGTATCCAGCTGTCTAGCCAGTTCACTTAACTAGCTTACTTAAGCTAGCAAGCTGGTTAGCCACCTCACTTAATTTGCTAGCTATCAACGTAGACAGCAGGCTCGCTAGCTGACTTAATTAGCTGACTTAAGCAACTATTGTGCTGGCTAGCTAGCTGATTTATCTAGCTATCTACCTACCTAGCCAGCTGGCTAGACAGTTGACTAAACTAGCTGACTTAACCAGCTAGCCAGTTAGCTAAACAGCTGAGTTAACTCGCTGACATCAGTAACAAGCCACATAGCTATCTAGCTGACTTAACTAGCTGGCTACTTACCTAGTCAGTTGGCTAGCGTGCTATCTTAACTAGCTTGATGAACCGGCTATCCAGCTGCTATCCAACTGACTTAACTAGCTCACTACCTAGCTAGGCAGCTGGTTAGCCAGCTGACATAAGGAGCGACTTTATTAGTAGCCACCTAGCTAGCCAACTGACTTAAATTGTTAGCTAACTAGCTAGTTAACTAGTTAGCCAGCTGACTTAAATAATGAGATAACTAGCTCACTACCTAGCTAACAAGCTGACTTAGTTAGCTGCCTTGCTAGCTAGCTATCTTAACCAGCTCAATAACTATTTGGCTTAATCTTTATCTAACGTGCTAGCTAGATGACTTAATCATCAGACTTATCTCGTTAGCTAATGAGCTAGCTAGCTGACTCAACCAGCTGACTTAACTCATTAGATATCTAGCTAGCTATCTGACCATCCAGCTGACTTAACTCGTTAGCTAACTAGTTAGCTAACTTAGTCAAGTAGCTGATTAAACCCATTTGCTAACTAGCTAGCTAGCTGTCTCAACCTGCTGAATTAACCCATTAGTTAACTAGCTAACAACCTTACTCAACCTGCTTACTTAACAGTTTAGCTAACTAGCTAGCTGTCTTAACCAGCTGACTAAATTAGAAGCTGTTTTAACTAGCTGACTTAGCTAGCTGACTTAACTACTTAGCTAGCTGAATTAACTGGCTAACTTAGCTAGTTAGCTAGCTGATATAACTACCTGAATTTGTTAGCTAACTATTTAACTGGCTGAATAACCAACTGACTTAATTAATTAGCTAACTAGTTATGTAGATGAAGTATCTGAATTAAATGTTTAGCTAAATAGTGAACCATCTGACTTAGCTAGCTGACATAGCTAGTTAGTTAGCCAGCTGACTTAGCTAACTGACTTAACTAGTTGGCTAATCAGATAGCTAGTTGACTTAATAAGTTGGATAATGAGTTATATATCTGTTTTAACTAGTTGGTAAACGAATTAAATATCTGACTTAGTTGGTTAAGGAGTTAGCTAGGTGTCTTAACTTGTATTCTGATGAGTCGACTGATTAGTTAGCTGGTTTAACACGTAGGCTGACTATTCGGCCAACTTGTTAGCTGGGTTAACAAGCTGACCTACTATTCGGCCGACTATTTAGCTTGGTTAACTAGTTGACTGAGGAGTTGGCCCCGTAGTTAGCTCGATACAGTAGTTGGCTGGCTAGTTTGCTGACATAACTTGTCGTCCGACTAGTTGGCCAACTACTTAGCTGACATAACTAGACTTCAGACTAATTAGCTGACCTAACTTGTTGGCTGACATGTTGGCCCACTAATCAGCCAATTCGTTAGCTTATGCAATTAGTGGGCTGGCTAGTTGCTGATCGTTTAAATGACTTAACTAGTCAGCCGGATAGTGAGATGACAGGTGAGCTGACATAACTAGTCGGCCCTGAAGTGAGCCGAATGATCAGCTGAATTAACTAGTCGACTGGCTAATGAGCCTAAGCGTACTCTGCAATAACTAGTTGGCTGGCGAGTGAGTCGACCGATGTGCTCACTTAACTAGTCGTCTGGTCAGTAAACGACTATTTACCTGACCTTTTGGCCTTTTAGGGAGCCAACAAGTTAGTTGACCTGTTGGATGGCCAGTGAGCTGAAGAGTTTCCTGACCGGTTTGCATGTGAGTGAGCCTACTAGTTAGCTAACCTGATAGAAAGTGAGGGAGCCCACTGATTGCTGACCAGCTAGTTGAGTTGCTAGTCGACTAGTTAGCTAAGTGACTAAATGATTTGCTAGCTGACTTAACTAGCTAGCTGACAAGCTAGCTGGCTATCTATCTGAAATAACTAGCAAACTGACTGAGAACTTGAGTAGCTAGCTGACTTAACAAGAGAGCTGAATATCTGGCTGACTTGCTAGCTGACTTAACTGGCTAGGTAACTGGCTAGTTAGCTGGCTAGCTGACTTAACTATCAAGCAGACGAGCTAGCTGACTAACTGGCAGACTTAACTAGCAAACTGACTGGGAACTTGAGTAGCTAGCTGACTTAACAAGAGAGCTGAATATTTGGCTGACTTGCTAGTTGACTTAACTACTTC
>NW_007261035.1:0-1491 GCF_000164805.1 Carlito syrichta
CAGCAACAGGGTCAGTATTGAATACAAGTTTAGAACCATTCATGACTAACTGGTTTGTAATCTAAAAAGGCAGAAACAACCTTTCCTAGGGGAAAAGGCAGGTCTCAGCCAGCTGAAGACAGGAAGTTGTTATTTCTTTCCATAATGTTACATATACAAAGTCCACCTTGGTATATATCTGCTAAAAGGATTCATGAAATCAGCTGTCTTCAGGCAACCGACTTTCATTCCTCACTCTGCATTATATCTCTCAATTAAAATGGAAAAGAATAAGGCTTTTATTTCAACAACTAGAGAGAACCCTTGGTAAATTCATTAGCAGTCACTAGAAATATTGGCCCAATGATGTGCAGGTATTGCCTGGAGACAGTCAAGCCCGCTGTCCAATGGCAAAGCTCAGTGTCAAGACGATTTTTCTAATATTTGCTTTCCATGTAATTCTTCCCACTCCTGGCAGTCTCAGAAGAAATGACTCCAACATAGAGGCATTCCTAGTGTGGTCAGAGTCACCTCTTAATCAGACAACGTTATCTTTTTCCTTTTTTTTTGTTTGAGTTGGAGTCTCACTCTGTCACCCAGACTGGAGTGCAGTGGCTGCTCCCAGCCACCGCAGCCTCGACCTGCTGGGCTCCGGCGATCCTTCTGCCTCAGCCTTCCAAGTAGCTGGAACTACAGGCACATCTAGAGTTACTGAAAGATGATGGACCAGCAGACAATTGGGCTGTGGCTTTGGGAAGCTGAGGCATGTGACCACTGGAGCCCAGGTGTTCAAGACCAGCCTCGGCCACGTGGTGCGACCTCATCACTACCTGTAATGCAAACTCTGGAGTCGTGCATGGTGTTGCCCACAGTTCCAGCTACACGAGATGCGGTGGTCTACATCCAGGGGCGTTCCTTTGCATCATCCCTGCCAATAGAATGTGCGAGTCCAGGCCAGGCACCGTGGCTTATAGCCATCAGCCCCGTGCTCTGGCAGGCTGAGGTGGGAGGCTGCCTGAGCCCAGGGGTTGGAGACCAGCCAGGGTGATGTGGCCATACCTCTCGGCAAGAGGTCCCAAAAATCGTTTCAGGCGTGATGACCCCCAGAGTCCCAGCTGCTCGGGGCCCGAGGTGGGAGGACCTCCTGAGCCACAAAAGTCGAGACCCAGGGAGCCCCGGTCATGCTGCCATGCCCCTGCTTGGCCCATGGAGACGCCGGCAACAAAAAAGATGCCTCCTACATGTGTCATAACCTGCGTCCACTGTTCTCCAGGGAAAGATCCGTGTGGGTGGGGGAAGATGGAGTTATTGGGAGAGGAAGAGGCCCTCCCCTGCCTAAAGGTGGCAGACAGTGCATCTGGAACCTAGACTGGCCTCAGCATTGTTGAGCTGCCTTGATTTCTCTGTGCCTGACGGCTGCCTTAGCTCCAGATTGTTCCATGAACTCACACACATTTTTGCTGTGGAGCACGAGTGTGGAGGGTGGAGGCAGGAATTCTGGGGTGCCTGATT
>NW_007261035.1:3308-7373 GCF_000164805.1 Carlito syrichta
AGAAAAACCCAGAAAATCTTGGGTGAGGGAGGATCATCTCCTGCCCAGAGTTCAAGACCAGGCAGGAAGACCAGGGATGTAGACCCAGGGGTCCTCAAACTACGGCCTGCCAGCCACATGTGGCCCGCCGAGTGCATTTATCCATCCCACTGGGTGCTTTTGCTGCCACTGCCTGTCCTGCCTAGCAACCGAGTTGTCCAGGCCCGCAGTGCACATGTGTGGAATGTGCATCTCACTCTCCGACTCCCCTCCTTCTCTCTGTCTCTTGACTCCTCCTCTCAGTCTCGGGTGTGATTGGACGAGTCACGAGTTTGCCTGTGCAGAGCCTGCTGCTGCCTGAGGACTGAGGAAAGAACAAGTTAGGATTTATTTTTTTCTGAAGTTAGGAGGTCTTTTTTTTTTTGCAGATGGGGACGCCTTTTTTTTGAAGTTAGGAGAGCCTTTTTTTTGAAGTTGGTTAGTTGATTGGGGGTGATTTCTAGGGTGTTGCATCACAGTGATAACACAAATAGTCAACGCTCAGTGCTAATGCACACAGTCAGTGCTCAGAGGTAAGCAAATGGTCAGCACTCAGAGGTAAGCAAATGGTCAGCACTCAGAGGTAATGCAAATAGTTAGTGCTCAGTGGTAATGATAATTGTAAGTGCTCAGTGTTAATGCAAATGGTCAGCACTCAGTATTAATGCAAATTGTCAGCTGTCAGTGTTTTCGCAGATGGTCAGTAGTCAGTGTTAATGCAAATGGTCAGTGCTCAGGGTTAATGCAAATGGTCAGTGCTCAGTGTTATCGCATGGGGGCCCCAAACTGGTAATTGGCCTAGGGCCCCATGGGAACTTAATCCTGCTCTGCAGACAGCCAAGGAGCAGGAAACCGAATTTAATTGACAGTAAGTGCATTTGTATTCTGATTGCTATTCAGTTGTGTATAATGTATGTTGTGTGATGTGTAAGCCCTGGTTCACACTGTTGCGATCTCTGAGCAATGCAAGTTCAGCCATATGCTTGTGCGGCTGAACTTGCATTAGAATCGGAAGAAAAAAGGCATATGTGCCTTCTTTTTTCCTGCAGTGGGTCTTCTCACCCATGCAATCAGATTCCTGTGCAAGTTCACAGATTGCAGTTTGGTTTGCACAGGGTAGTGCGAACTGGAAAGGTGGTGGAGGAACCAGCTCTGTAATCATGCCAGTTCCTGCACCTCACCAGTGTGAGCCTGAGGTAAAAGCAGAGTTCCACCAACATGGGCACTGGTGAGGTTGAAATGATGTGGACTGGTAAGGCTGCATTGATGGACACTGATCAGACTGCATTGATGAGCAGTGCAGTCTGTATGTCTCTGTGTGGGCAAAGTTATTGCTGGTATATTGTTTTTGTAGCACTGTGTGTGTGTGTGTGTGTGTGTGTGTGTGTATATATATATATATATATATATATTTTACTAATAGCAATTTGGAATCCCTAGGAAACAATGATGTCAAGAAAGAGAAAATTTGACTCGGAGTGTAGAATATTCAAAGAACAGTGGACTTATGATTACTTTTTCATGAAGTATAAGGAAAGAGCTGTGTGTTTGATATGTCAGAATATAGTGTCTGTGTTCAAAGAATACAATTTGCGTCAACACTATCAAACTCAACATAAAGACAAATATGATTGTTTGATCGGAGAAGTGAGAAAAGAAAAAATATTAAAACTGAAAAATACATTGACAACTCAGCAAAATACTTTTGTGAAGCAGAAGCAGCTAAATATTTCATCACTATGAGCAAGTTTTCAAGTTGCCCAGCTAATAGCATGCACTGGCAGACCATTTGTGGAGGGATAATTTTTTAAATAATGCCTTCTTTCTGTGGCCAAAGAGATGTGTCCAGAGAAGGCCGATTTATTTAGTACAGTGAGTCTTTTAGGACCTACAATTACACAAAGGATTGAAGAAATGGGAGACAATTTGCATCAGCATTTGCAAAACTCCACAAAAAACTTTCCTATTTTTCCTTAGCACTCGACAAAAGCAATGATGTTCGTGATTCTGCCCAACTTCTAATTTTTATTCGTGGGACAAATGACTATTTCAGAGTCACAGAAGAACTTGTTGCACTGCAAAGCATCAAAGGAACAACTACAGGAGAGGATATCTATGAAAAGCCTTGCCAAACTGTGAATGGTTTGGAGCTGGGCTGGGCTAAACTAGCCAGTGTGACAACTGATGGTGCTCCTAGTATGGCGGGGTCTAAGAAAGGAGTAATTGCTCGCATTAACCAAGAGATGGGCAAACATAACCATTCTCATCCAATAGCCATACACTGCCTCATCCACCAACAAGCGTTGTGTAGTAAATCACTGAAGTGGGACTCTGTTATGAAAATTGTGGTATCTTGTGTTAACTTCATTAAAGCTAATGCATTAAACCACAGACAATTTCAGGAATTTCTGTCTGAGCTAAATGTTACCTATGAAGATGTTCTGTACCACACAGAAGTCCATTGACTGAGTCATGGGAGAGTTTTGAAACATTTCTATGACTTACTTCCACAGATTACAGCTTTTCTGCTTTCAAAAAACAAAGAAGTACCAGAGCTCAATGATGCAGAATGGAAATGGTACCTTGCCTTTCTGACAGAGCTACTCAACGGTTTCAATGTGCAACTTCAAGGAAAGGGGAAGCTCATCTGTGATATGCAATTACATGTGAAAGCATTTGAAGTAAAATTAGACCTCCTCATCAAACAAATGAAGGAGGAAAATTTCTTCCATCTCCCCACAACTCAAAATCTGTTAGCGGAAAAACCATTGGTTGCATTCCCAAGCAAAACATGTGTGGATTCACTGGAAAAGTTGTAAAAGGATTTCCAATTTAGATTTAAAGAGCTTCATCTCCATGAACAGGATATACAGCTTTTCTGTAACCCATTTTCTATTGACGTTGAAAATATGGATACAATTTACCAAATGGAACTGGCTGAACTGCAGAATTGTGACTCTCTGAAAGACACATTCAAGTCAAGCAGCCTTCTTAATTTCTATGCATCTCTCCCCTCTGAGACATATCCTAATATCAGGAACCATGTACTCAAAATGGCAACTGTCTTTGGCAGCACTTATGTCTGTGAACAGACTTTTTCCAGAATGAAACATCTGAAATCTCCAACCATATCTAGACTAACTGATGCACATTTGCATCAATTGTTACGACTAGCAGTAACAAATATGGAACTGGACATTGACCATCTCATTAGCCAAAAAGAGGCCCATAGTTCCCATTGAAATACTGGTAAGTTTGTTGATTTAACTTTACTTGTTCTTCATTTTAAATATTGTATTTGTTCCCGTTTTGTTTTTTTCACTTCAAAATAAGATATGTGAAGTGTGCATAGGAATTTGTTCACAGTTTTTTTTTTAAACTACAGTCCGCCCCTCCAACGGTCTGAGGAACAGTGAACTGGCCCCCTGTTTTAAAAGTTTGAGGACCCATGATGTAGACCATACGGAAAGCCTGTGATCGCAGCAGTTTGAGATGCCCAGGCAGAGAGTGTGGCCTGATTTGTGCATTTTTAGAGCAGCCTGGGCAACCTAGTGAGGAATGAAAGAAAGAAAGGAAGGAAGGAAGGAAGGAAGGAAGGAAGGACGGAAGGAAGGAAGGAAGGAAGGAAGAAAGAAAGAAAGAAAGAAAGAAAGAAAGAAAGAAAGAAAGAAAGAAAGAAATCCTTTCTCTTGCAAACCTTCTGCCCTCAATCCTTCCCACCCAGGCCCCTCATATAAGTGGGTCCCCCCAGCTAGGCACCTTCCAGCCCCAAGCCACCCAATGGCTTCCCCCGCTTTGTTGGGGGAGTTCCCGTAGCTCCCTGGTCGGGTTCATGCTGGCTCTCTCCTCCCCGAGGTGAGAAATGATCCCCAGGAAGGCCAACTTTCCGAATCTGCAATGAAGGTATTCCACCAAGAAAGGCCAGAGACACATCCCTCACCATGGGACATTTGTTCCCACCCTATCCCATTTTTCCTGGCTCTAAAGCCTGTCACCCTGTGAATACACCACTTGAAGTTGAGAATATGTGTGAGATTCTGATGTTTT
>NW_007261036.1:0-7143 GCF_000164805.1 Carlito syrichta
ATTGCAAAGTCCACATGGTTTTTATTTCTGGGCTCTGGCATGCAGTACATGCTCTGTAAATGCTTGAATGGACGAACAGACAGATGTATTCCAAGATCTGAGGTGGGAGTGGCAGTTATAACTTTTTAAAATTACTGAATAAAGTTCAGATGGGCCTGAAAAAAATATTTGGATATGTAGAGACAGTAGGAAGACAGGATTAGAATGATGTTGAGATAAGGACAGCGACCAGGAAACACTTTAGTACGGGTAATCTTTAGATACTTCAAGAAAAGTAAAATGTCCCCTAGTTTCAGAAATATCCTGGATTTGGCTATCACAGACCTGGTCTTCCCTGAGGAACAGCCCTTCCTCCCCCAATATGGAGAAGGGATTGTGTTCTTCTTATGTCTCCCATAGCCTACGCACTTGTCATAATAAAGAGACTGAATCGGATATGCTCTCATTGTAAGAATGAAATAATTTTCAGAGTTTACTTGTCACAAAATATTTTTCTAATAAAGATTCGGATGAGAAGGCCCTGTAATATAATGGAGTTCAGTTAGGTTATAATCAGAGCCAGTCAGTCAGCACCTATGTCATATTTTTTCCTATTACTGTCCAATGTGGAAGAACTGAAATAAATGGTGAGAGGGGACTCAGAGAATTGAAGGCCTGCCAAGGGATTACCCTGGGAGGAAAAGGGACATTTGGGGAATGTTAAAGGTTTGCTGGCAAGCCAGGCTTGTCAAGTTAGCCCAGAGTTGTCTGGGTCCTCACTGAGTAATTTTTGGCACTGTGGTCCTAAGCCAGATAGTTTGTGGAATATGATTTCCAAGGATTTCTTTCTCCTACTGACTTCCTATAATGTCACTTTATAATCAGTAGATTTATTAATCACACTTACTCACAAGGCCTATGAATAACTTTCTAATTTCTTTCTGCCTCTGAAAAACTTAACTTTCTATTAAAATACATTTTGAACTTTGCTTATTGCTGTTCATTTTAAAGCAATTTTTTATTAAAAGGGGAAGTTTCAAAATGTATACATTTTACTCTATTAGCATATAAGCATGAATTATTAAATTATATTGCTGAAATCATTTAGAATTGAGGTATTTATATAGTTCCATAAAGTACAAAATGATTTAGAAGCTTTTCTCTATCCCCCCCCTTTTTTGAGTCAGAGTCTCCTTCTGTCACCCAGGCTGGAGTGCAGTGGCATGCTCAGCCACCACAGCCTCAACCTGCTGGGTTCAGGCATCCTTCTGCTTCAGACTTTCAGGTAGCTGGAACTACAGGCACACACCACCATGCCCAGCTATTTTTTTTATTTATTGTGGAGACAAACTCTCACCGTGTTGCTCAGCCTAGTCTCAAAATCCTGAGTTCAAGCAATCCTCTCACCTCTGCCTCCCAAAATGCTAGGATTATAGGCTTGAGTAACCATGCCTGACCATTTTCTATCTTTTCTTCTACCCTTTTTATTGAATTCACAATGACTTTGCAAGACTTTAATGTAAAAGCATTAAAGATAGCTAAAATTATCAGTCATCACGGTTTATTTATTGAAATAGCAAGCTAGGTTTATTTGTCTGAATAGTACTTGCTTTGTTTCACATAAGTGGAAGAGAATTCTTATAGTTACTTGATACAGTACAGCAAAAAATAAGTGCTAGAGGTGATAGTTATTCGGATAATATCAGTGACTGTAGTGAGACTTGAAGATCTTTGGAAGGCTGTGCCATTTGTTGGAGCCAGGATCATATTATGTTTTAATGGTACCTCTCTCCTGCATCTTATGAGCTGTCTTAGAAAAACATTTTTAAGCAATAAAGCATCCATTTGGTTCCTAAGTAATGAGAAGGGCATTCCTCTTTGTATTAACTATTTATTCAGGAAGAGAAGTTACCAGCTACTAATAAGCTTTATCCAAAGAGGTTCATAGAAAACAGAAGAAACTGCAAAAGTGAGGTTCTCTTCAATTTTATATGCAATTAACAAATACCCAGAAATGACCGATTGACCCTCCAATGCCAGTGACTTTTGGCCAGCTGCATTTAAGTGTGAGTGCCTGTCAGATATATTAAAAGCTTCTGACTTCAATAAGGACTGTGTAGCCCAAGCCCATGACAAATAAAAGGTGATGACCGTGAGTAGCTAAGAGTGGACTGATCTCTCTATTTTGAATAATGGACTCATTTTCTAAGATGATAGTAGTGATTTAGACTTACTAGTTTTTCTTCTTTGGGAAAGGATTTCTTTTTATTTTTAGATGAGTATTGCTTTTTTTTTACTTATGAAATCTGCTCTGCAATGCAATGTAACATTTAGATTTATCACCTGATCAAGAGGCTTTTAACCTGAGAAAAACTAATATTCACTATATAAATACATATGTAATTTATTATTTGGAAATAATTTATTATACATAATACTATAACATTTTGCTTTTGTCCTGCTGGTAAATAAATGGTCTCTTCCTTGCAATAAATGCTTAACATTTAGTCACTTAAAGATTACAACCAGAATATTGTGTTCACAAGTAAATTGGGGCTTGTTTCAAGTCATTTCAGAATCCTAACTTTGAAAGACTTTTGGTGCTATAACACCATGAAGTTTCCATTCCACTTGCTTTAAGGTTCTTAATATAATTAATTTGACTATTTTAATGACATGGAAAAAGGTGAAAGTCACAATTCTTTTCTTCCCTTAAGCCAATTAAGGGATTTTTATATTTTTATGTTAACTCTTTCTCTCTGCTCTCACTAAAAAAAGTAGAAGTCTACACGATGGAAGAAAAATTATTCATAAATCATTAAAACGGGCAGTAGAGATAATATATGAACTCATTGTTATTTAACTATTAACAGAATATTCTTGATACCATAGTAAATCAACTCTGAAATCATTTAATGTTGCATTACTCTGATTTTAATTTTAAAACTATTTTTTCACATTGAAAACTATGTAATAATTTGAAGCTTACTAAGACTTATGTTGAAGTATATTTAAAGTCAGTTTTCAAGATATATTCCATGAAATAAGAATGCATTGTTTATTTGGCTTCATAGACTTGGAAAAGGTTAATGGGCCTAAGTAAGTAGCAAAAGGATAAAAGATAAGAAAAATTCCAACTTTTTTTTTTACCACATCACATCATATTCAGAGAACAAAAAGCATAAATATTAAAGAGTTTCTTACTTTCTTCAACAAGAAAATGAAGACTTGGATTAGAAATGGAATGGTCTGGCTGGGCTCAATGGCTCAGCCTGTAAACCCAGCACTTTGGGAGGCTGAGGTGAGTAGATTGCCTGAGCCAGCGGGTTCGAAACCCACCTGAGCAACTTGGTGAGACCTCATCTCTACAGTAAATCAAAAATTAGCCAGACATGTTAGAGCTTGCCTATAGTTCTGGCTACTTGAAAGGCTGAGGTGGAAGGATCACTGCAGTCCAGCAGGTCAAGCTGTGGTGGCTGGGAGTGTGCCACTGCACTCCAGTCTGGGCAACAGAGTGAGACTCCAACTCAAAAAAAAATTATAAAAAAGAAGGAAATCGAATGACCTTTTAAGATGTTAGGCTTTTCAACAATCTTACTATTTGGGTATTAATTATTAGATTGAATTATCCCTTTCAGATAATCACTCCATTCAGAAGGCTAATGCTGTGTTCTAAGAACAGAAAGGAGATGGAGGGTTGGATCAACTCACTGAAGTCAGTACAGACCAGAGGACCTTATGAGTCCAAGTAGCATCTTTTCTATCATCTCCTATTCTTAGAGAATACATGGTAACCAAAGAGCTACAGTTATACTGAGCAAAAATGAGTAGACAATTCAGCAACTTGCTTAAGCCAGATTTTGAAGTTTTTAACTTAAAGCACAGTACTTTGGTTTTCAAAATGATGGAATTGAAAATTTGATAATAACTATATACATTCCCCACAGTTCAGCATCTGTAGTCTTACTCACATGTTTGGCAAATCTGTCCTCATATCTCATTTCTAGGTGGCCAAGTTTAATGTGGAACATTTCTCAGGAATGCATAACTGATATGCCTGCTCCCATGCCTGACCCACCTTCTGTAACATATGTCAAGGGAGTCTGTCTGGAGTCACCTTGCATGGCCTGTCCCATGAAGGTACTGTAGCATTCAACATGTGTTCTCTCTTGACAGTGTCTGTACTATGGACATGTTACCGCTGGTTTTTTTTGTAACTTCAAGTTGAGGTCTCCACACCCAGGACTATCTAGGGAAATATATTTGCTCAGGATAAGGTAATGTAAATTATTTAAAAGAAACAAAAATCAAAATATGGTATTTCACTCTCCAGGAATTAGGAATTGCTGTCTTAAAAAAAAAATCTTTGGCCCATATATATCATTCTAGCATTTTTTATTCTGATTATGGAGAACAAAACTTTTTGTGAGAATAGTAAACACTCATTGGTAGAATTTCTGATTGTTACTTATATTGCATTGTTTTAAGCATTGTCTCCTCTTCTTTCATTTATGTGTAATTTAAATGGATGTCATCCTTTTTTTTTACTGGATGAGTCTTCAGTTTTACTATAGAAATGAAGATCAGTTTGATCAAAATGAAAGCAGATGTTATCCTTTTTAATTTCTTTAGAATGTTCTAAAAATAAGGTCTATGCTATAGTTTCCAGTATAGGGTTTGTGTATATTTTTTATGTTAAGAGTACTTACTGACCACCAAAGGCAAATACATAATTACCAAGAGAAAAGTAATAACTTTTTTAAACTTACTTAATTTCATACCTTAGTGATTGCATTATTGTATACTACTTTGAGCTATGTCTAATGCTAATTACCAGATTTGTTCTCAAATACAAACATTTCTTAAGTAATTTTGAATATAACTAAATGGTAAGTACTAAAGTAGTAAGAGTCACAATATTAATTGATTTTAAATTATAAAATCTGTGCAATGTCATTGTTTCAACTATTTAATGTGATACAGCATAGTGGTTAAGAACAGAGCTCCACAGCTAAACCTTCTTCCACTTCCTCCATTACAGACCACAGTCAGGAGGAATACTTCCACTCATTTGGACTTTTCTTTCCTTATCAGTAAGATGGCAATAATAGTTATTTATGCCTTATATGATCACTATAAAAGTTAAATGAGAGGACAGGGAGAGAGTATAGACAGTAAAATGACTTTTCTAGTAAAATAAATTGCAGAGATTTGTAACTGTACTATGTAAGAAATATATCAAGTAAATAATTTCAGATTGCATCATGGGCCTGATGCATTAAAATTCTTGAAAGCGGAAATTTAGAGAAGCCATTCACTTTTTTTTAACTTAATGAATGATTGCAGAAGATATCTAGTTGCCTTTTATGGCTTTAGTTATCTAAAAATGTTCACATAGAGCTTAATAGCACCTACCAGATCTGAATTATTATGTGGTGTTATTCTGAAGATCTCTGTACTATTTCTTTGTAGTCTTTCATCCCCAAAATGTAAAAATGATTCCAGATCTGACAGACTCTGCAATACCCTTCTGACTTGAGAGTTATGCATTATTAAATAGATTTATTTAGGAATTGAGTCAATAGTGGAGTGATTGAATATTTTTCTAAGCATTTTAAATGAAAAATGAAAATTGCAGTAGTTGGTGAGAGTTTAGAAACTTAAAAGTCTTTAAATAAATTTGTTACATTCTTCTATAAGTAATGTAGCTTTCATGAATTTTAAAAAAAGTCACAATGGTCAAATTAAATATTTTTAAGAAAATTATATATTGGTATTAATTCTCTTTGCTGGTCAAATTAATTAATATGCCTATTAGTAGTTTCAGAACTGTGGCAGAACATTTAAAAAATTCCAAAGGATATTAATGTGAAGTTATTGGTGAAAAGCAACGTTCAAATGTGTTAAAAAAAAAAAAGCATTGTCAGACAATAGCCCCAAAAACATCTGGAACTCAAATATTTTGTCCTTCTAAGGTAGTTTTGAAATTATCTGTGCTTTGTACATACAGAGATATTGTATATCCCCTGCAAGTAATTGTGAATGATTGCCAAAGTCAAGCATAAATTCAGGAGAAACTCAGGCTGGTAGAAAGCAGGGATTGTAAACCTGAAATTCCTAACATCCAAGGTTGAATTCTCAGTTCTTGCAGTTCATGGATAATTTTATAAAGGAAGGGATTTCTTAAAAAGCGTTTTTACTATTTAAGTACTTTAAAGTATTACAATGTACTGTAACTCTTTGGTCTGGCCAATGATTTAACCAAAAATATAAAATCAAAGAGAATAAAAATCTCAGTCAATGGAGTGAAAAAATAAATAAATGAATAAATAAATAAATGAAAGTCCCAAGGGTTTTAAAAATATAAAAAGTTGAGTTTTTATATTTTATGAGAAATAGTTATTCTCAATATTTTTAATATAATCAGAGTTATCCTTAAACTTTAAAAAACTCCTAAAACCTGAATAAGATGCTTGTTTGATAAAGCTAAAAACATTGTACATAAGAGACTTTAAACATTATAAGAGAGAAGCAAATATAATAAAAATTTGTTCAACAGTGATGATGAATAACTTTATGTTGGAATAGAATCCAGCTTACAGTGTGTGAAGCCATTGCTAAATTTCCTTAACCTATCTCCCCTCATTTTTCACAATAAAATGATGCTGTACTGATTTCTAGGTTTGTGTAAAATAATACCTAAAATTATTATTTTAAAGCCTTGCACATAAGAAATATTATATGAATGAAAAATAGCAGACCAAAAATCGTTTCGAAAAATAATCCATTAGGTCAATTGAGAATGTTAATTATGATTTAAGAACATAATTGTACTTCACAGTTATTTAAACAGCAATTTAATAAAAAAGGTATTTTTAAAAAATCAACAGCATTAAATATGCTACCATAGGAACTTAAGAATTTTTATCTTAACTGTTTAACCTCAAAACAATTCAGTGTAGTAATGACTGAATATAGGAAAAAAAATTGTGTCACATGTCAATTTTTTTAAGTTCTTTGGTTTTAAATAATAACTTGACAGGTCAGGGCAAAGTGCTTTATTTCAGAATAAGTTGTCCAGAGAAACCTAATTGCCACCTACCAAAAATAAAGGTGCCCATTGATCATTTCCATTCTTCGTGACCATAATTACAGTCTGATTTG
>NW_007261037.1:0-8902 GCF_000164805.1 Carlito syrichta
TGGAAAAATTCTCAATAAGATTCTAGTAAATTGGATCCAACAGCACATCTCAAAAATCATACATCTTGACCAAGTAGGCTTCATCCCTAGAATTTAGGACTGGTTCAGCATCTGCAAGACCATATATGTAATTAAATATATCAACAGATGTAAAAACAAGAACCACATGATTGTATCATTAGGTGGAAAAAACTTTTGATAAAATCCAACTTTTCTTGATTAAAAAAAACCTCAAACACATAGGCATAGAGGGCTCATACATCAAAATAGTGTCATCTAAAACAAACTCACAGCCAGTATTTTGCTAAATGGACAGAAACTGGAAGCATTTTCCCTGAAAACTGGAATGAGAAAAAGCTGCTCATTCTCATCACTCCTGTTCAACATTGTGTTGAAAGTTCTAGCTAGATCAATTACAAAAGCGAAATCAGGGGTATCCAAATAGAAAAATAGGAAGTCAAGTTATCCCTCTTTGCTGATGATATGATCCAATACCTTGAAAATCCAAGAGAATCAGTCAAAAACCTCCTTGCACCAAAAAAGGAGTTAGCAAAGTCTCTGGGTACAAAATAAATGTGAAAAAGACAGTTGCATTCTTAAATACCAATAATAGGCAGAGAAACAAATAAAAAGCACAATCCCATTCACAATAACCACACACACATACACACACACACACACACACACAAAATAAAATAAAATAAAATATCTTGGGATCTTCTTAACCAGAGAAGTGAATGACCTTCATGATGAAGACTACAAAACACTGCTCAAAGAAATCCAAGAAGGACAAACAAATGGAAAAAGGTTCTATGCTCCTGGATGAAGAATCAACATTGTTAAATGTCCATCTTACCAAAGGCAATTTAATTTACAGATTCAACACAATACCCATTAAATTACCAACATCATTCATCTCAGATCTGGAAATGACAATATAGACATTCAAATGGAAACACGAACAGCCAAAACAATCCTCATCAAAAGAAACAAAGAGACAGGTATTACACTTCCAGACTTTAAACTTTACTATATGGCTACAATAATCAAAACAGACTGATATTGGTACAAGAACAGGCATAAGGACCAGTGGAACAGGATAGAGATTCCAGAAGAAAAGCCTCAATTTCTCAACCAACTTATCTTCAACAAAGCTGCCACCAACAACCACTCGGGAGAGTAGAACCTATTCAGTAAATGGTGCTGGGAAAACTGACTGATAAAATGCAGAAGAATGAAACAGGACCGCTATCTATCATCATACACAAAAATCAACTCTAAATGGATAAGAACTATAAGAATCTTAGAAAATGCAGGAGACACCCTTATGGAAAAAGTAGTAGACAACCAACTTCTTACCAAAACTCCTGATGTCCATGCCATAAAAGATAAATAGACAAGTGGGACCTCATTAAACTGGAAAGTCAAAGACACCATCAAGAGAGTGGGGAGACAGCCCACCGAATGGGAAAAAATACTTGCCAACTATATATCTGACAAAGGCCTAACCTCCAGGTTCTACAAGGAACTCAAATGTTCTGAAAGGAAAATAACAGCACCCTTAAAAAATGGGCAAAATATATGAAAAGACAGTTCTCAAAAGAAGATATATAGGCAGCCAACAGACACATGGAAAAGTGCCCAGCCTCTCTCATCAGAGAAATGCATATCAAAACCATATTGAGACACCACCTTACCCGAGTAAGAATGGCCACCATTAATAAAACAACGAAACAACAGATGCTGACAAGAGTGTGAAGAAAAGAGAACACTTTTACACTGCTGGTGGGAATGCAGACTCTATGTGAAACAGTGTGGTGATTTATAAAATAACTAGAAATTGACTTTCCATATGACCCAGCAATCTCTTGACTGGGAATATAATCAGAGGAATTCATATCATTCTACAAAAAAGATACACGCACAAACCCACACTCGCATGTTTATTGCAGCACTGTTCACGATAGCAAAATCATGGAACCAACTGTGCTGCCCATCAGAACTGGACTGGATAAAAAATGTGTTACATTTGCCCAATGGAATATTATGCAGCCATAAAGAAGGATAAACATATGGACTTTGCAGCAACTTGGATGAACTTACAGTTGATCACGTTCATTGATCTATCACAGAAACTAAGAGCAGAGTACCATATGTTCTTACTCATAAGCGGACCCTGAACATGTACCATAATACTGTAAGAAAGGGATTGGCAATATTGGGATACTACCAGGGTGGGGGAGGGACACAACATCAGCAAGGGTACCTGATCTCAAACCAGGCAAAGTGGGGACAAAGGGAGGCCCAAACTTTCCTGTATGATGTCCACTTGTATACCTAATCCTGAATTGTACCCCACATCTTTAAAATAAAATATACAAAATAAATAAATAAAAATAAACTATGGAGGCGGGCGGGCGCGGTTCTCTCGAGAATGACTGATGCTGTTTTGGCTCAGTTCGCACTGGGGTGACTCGAAGGAGTGAAGGGTCAGCGGGCGAGTTGTAGGCCATGGTGGTGGCCACTCGGCTGTGGTGCTTCCTGCCCTTGGGACATGGAGTCGTCTTGGGGGCTTGGCTCCCTGCGGGTACTTGCGGCAGCCACGGGCATTGCGGCCCCTGGCGACTCAGCGGCTCCAGGTACCCCCGCCGGCCTGCTCTCGCTGCTCCCTACCGGGTAATGGGAAACCCAGGAACTTTGAATAAAGGCCTGTTAGTCTCAGTCTTGTCTTATTTGGGTTTTGAAACTTATCAAGTCATTTCTCGGGCTGCTGTGGTTCATGCCGCAACCAAAGTTGAAGAAATCCTTGACCAAGCAGACTACTTGTATGTAAGTGGAGAAACAGAAAAACTTTTTCAGTTGCTATCCCAGTGCAAGGAAAGTGATGATGCAGAGTTACTGTGGCGTTTGGCACGGGCATCACGTGATGTAGCTCAACTTAGTAGTACCTCAGAAGAGGAAAATTGGTGTATGAAGCCCTAGAGTATGCAAAAAGAGCACTAGAAAAAAATGAGTCAAATTTTGCAGCTCATAAGTGGTATGCAATCTGCTTAGTGATGTTGGAGATTGTGAAGTCATCAAGGTTAAAATTGCAAATGCATACATTATCAAGGAGCATTTTGAGAAAGCAATTGAACTGAACCCTAAAGATGCCACTTCAATTCACCTTATGGGCATATGGTGCTATACATTTGCTGAAATGCCTTGGTATCAATGAAGAATTGCTAAATGCTGTTTGCAACTCCTCTTACTTCCACCTATGAGGAGGTCTTAGGCTACTTTCACAGGGCAGAACAAGTGGATCCAAACTTCTATAGCAAAAACTTGCTTCTTTTAGGAAAGACATACTTAAGACTTCACAACAAAAAGCTTGCTGCTTTCTGGCTAATGAAAGCCAAGGGCTATCCAGCACACACAGAGGAGGATAAGCAGATACAGACTGAAGCTGCTCAGATGCTTACAAGTTTCAGAGACAAGAATTGAGAACCTTTCAGAGGAGAAAATACATGAAATATCTAATGATCACTGCCTTTTTATTGAATTATAAAGATAATGCATGAACCATTAAAAAAACAAAAATAAATTATGATGACCATATGTCTTGGCTAATGATAGATAGTCCTGGACTGCCTGAGACCTTTTCAATTTACATCTGGTTTTTTGGTATAATTACTAATGACCCCCACATTTTGCTATCAAAAGTATTACAATTTGATGAAAAATTATGTGGTCACCAAGTATGGCCACCAAAGACACCTTATATTCACATGATAAAGAAAAAAGGTGTGGTGATGAACTCATAGCTCTTTGCTAATAAATAAAATAAAGTGTCTGAGAGATATTTTATAAGTGTATATATATAAACCATTTATAAAATCTAGAGTAGAACTTTAATATGTCTATCTTCATTATACTGCCATAATTTGTTGAGATGAATGGAAAAAAATGCTTATTGCTGAATTTTGCTTTACTCATTAAGCTTCACTGATCTATTCTTCAGAAACAGCAATTAAGTCTGACTGGCATGTAATACCTCATTTATGTACATCAGTGTATCTTATAGTAAAACTCTGTGCTGAGTGAAGTACAGAGGTAATCATCTACATCAGTGGTCACCACTAAGATCTTTCTAAGCTGTAAATCTTGAGGGAAATGTAAAATGTTATTATTGCTTAATCATTATCATTAAAGTGCATAGAATTGTAGCCATTGTCACTGGGAAATCTGCATTTAATGTAAGAAATGTTCTTTGCAGGATGAATTTCATGTCTAACTTCATAAATAAACTATTAGGTGGAAGTGGTATTAGCATTTGACTACATCAGCCAAAAAAAAGGAAAAGAAAAAAATAATTTTTTGGCTGGCATTTCTTTTCTTTAAGAATGCCAAAAATAGGTCCCCAGTGTCTTCTGGCATACAAAATTTGTGCTGAAAGGTCCACTGTTAATCTGATAGGTCTCCCTTTGTGGGTGATGGCCCCTTAGATAGTCTGATGACTAAGTACTTTGGATATTGTCATCTAATACAATGGCTCACAGGAGTTATCTGAAATTCTTGTGTTTGCTTGCTTGTTTACCTCTCTGGCAAGATTGGTGAAATTTTCTTCGATTATATCCTTAAATACATTTTCCAGGTTGCTGTTATTCTCCTCTTTCTTCTTGGGAATGCCAATCAATCGTAGTTTTGGTCTCTTCACAAAATCCCATATTTCTCGAAGTTTCTGTTTATTTTTAAAAATTTTACATACATATACTTTTTCTGACTGGATTGATGAAAAGGATTGGTTGTCAAGTTCTGAAATCTGTTTTTCTTCTTGCTTTGTTCTGCTGCTGAGGCTTGCAACTGTATCTTAAAATTTCTGGAGTGAATTTTTCTACTTCAGAAGTTCAGTTTGGTCCTTTCTTAACATGTCCTCTTCTTCTTTTTTATTTTAAAGCAGGATTGAGAGGACAGAAAACTTCCCACAGTGGGAGAGAACCTGAAGGGGTTGCTCTTCCTGGCTTCTTTGTTTTGGATTCCCACTTTCTCTTGAGTTTTTTTCTCACTGAGTTTTTTGGCCATCCATATTCTATATTCTTTATCTGTCATTTTGGACATTTCATCCTGGTTTTGATTCATTGCTGGGAAGCTGGTGTCATTCTTTGAAGGTGTCAAAACACTCTGGGTTTTAGTATTTCCAGAGTTCTTGCACTGTGGGGTGACGGGGGGGGGCTGACTCATGTTTTTTTATTTACTTATGTTTTTTAGTTTTTTAAAATTCATTTTTACAGATGTGGGGTGCATTTCAGGTTTAGGTACATAAGTGGTCATCATGCAGATAAAGTTTGGATATGCTTATTGATGTCATGTGTCTTACCCTCCTCTGGGAGTGTCCTACTACTGCCAATCCCTTATAGTATTATGACAAATGTTCAGGGTTCACTTATGATTGAGTACATGTAGTACTCAGGTCTTTGTTTCTGTGATAAACCACTGAGTATTATAGACTCTAAATGCATCCAAGTTGCTGCGAAGTCTACAATTTTGTTTTTCTTTATGGTTGCATAATATTCCATCGTGTATATGTACCACATTTTCTGATCCAGTCCACTGTCTTTTTTCTTTTTTTAACCATTTGAGATTGATTTATTTCTCTCAGCATCATTCTCTGGCAATTCATCCAGGTTGACATGTGTTGCTGAGTTGTATTACATGGTATGGTCACACCTGTTTGTTAATCATTCACCCTGTTGAAGGTCGTATGGATTGTTGCCAATTTGGGGCTGGTATGAATAAAACTGCTATGAACATTTCTGGGCAGGGGTTTGTGCAAAGTTAAAGGCTTTATTTCTCTGAGATAAATACCCCGAATTACAATCTCGGAGTATGATGTTAGTTGCATGTTTTATGAGAGTCCGAGTGCTTTTCAGAGTTGCTATGACATTTCACATCCCTCATTTTAAATCAGCAATGTATGAGTGATCCATTGGCCCTGCATTTTCATCAGCATGTAGTGGTGCCATTACTCTTGATCTTAGCCATTCTGATAGATGTATGAATGTGGTGATACCCTACTGTGGTTTTAACTTTCATTTCTCCCTGTGGCTAATGATGTTGAAGAACTTTTCATGTGCATATTTGCCATCTGTACATTTTTTGGGTGAAATGTCTCTTCATATCTCTTGTTTATTTTCTAATTAGAGGTTTTTTTTATTTTTGAATCTCAGAGCTACTTGTATATTCTAGATACTATTTCTATCTGAGATACGTGGTTTGCAAATATTTTCTTCCAGTTTGTAGCTTGTCTCTCTCTTTTTTTTTAAATTTTAAAGATGTGAGATACAATTCATGGTTAGGTATACAAACGTTGATTATGCAGGTATCCTTGTTGATGAGGTGTGCCTCTCCCTCCCTAGTAGTTTCCTTCAATTGCCAATCCCATCCCCCTTCCCCTGGCAGTTTCCCACTACTGTCAATCCCTTTCTTACAGAATTATAATTGTTCAAAATCAGCTTATGAGTGAGAACATATGGCACTCTGTTCTTTGTTTCTGTAATAGACCACCAAGTATGATCAACTCTAAATCAATCTAAGTTGCTGTGAAGTCTGTATGTTTGTCCTTCTTTATGACTGCATAATATTCCATTGTGTACATGCACCACATTTTTTAAATCCAGTCCAGCTTCGATGGGCAGCATGGTTGGTTCTGTTTTTTGCTATTGTGAATAGAGCTGCAACAAACATACGTGTGCAGGTATCTTTTTTGTGGAATGATTTGAGTTCCTCTGAGTATATTCCTAATAGGGGGATTGTTGGGTCATATGTAAGGTCAATTTCTAGTTCTTTCAGAAATCACCACACTGTCTTCCAAAGAGGTTGTACTAGTTTGCATTCCCACCAGCAATGTAGAAGCGTTCCTTTTTCTCCACATCCTCACCAGCATCTGTTGTTGTTTGTTTTATTAATGACGGCCATTCTTACCAAGGTTAGGTGGTATCTCAATGTGGTTTTGATTTGCATTTCTCTGATGATGAGTGAGGCTGAACACGTTTTCATGTGTCTATTGACTGCCCTCTTTTTTATTTTTAATTTTCTGTAGTTGAGTTGGGGATTTTTGAGATTTTCTTTTTTCTCCTTGTGGTTATGACTGTGCTGTGTGATGTATATGATCAATTGGCTTCATTTTGTGCCCCATCTCCCCATTTTTTCCTTGACCTACAGGCAGCAGGAGTAGAAGCATAAGTGGGAGTGACTGGGAGGAACCTAACAGTGACCTCATTGAAATTGTGCCCTCACAATAGTGTGGAGCCACAGTCACAGTGTTCAGACAGGAGCAGGGTGGTTGCACAGCACCAGGGTTGGGGAGCTGCCTGGAAACAAAGAACCCCCTTTGGATTGGACCCACAGGGGTGGGAATCTGCAGAATCTGTCATGGGGACACCAAGACGTAACCTGTCTCTCTGCTCCCTCCCTGTGCCTGGTTTGGAGCCAACAGTGAGAGCCACTGGGAAGTATTCAAAAGTGCCCTCTTGGAGTTGAGCCCTCAGAGGATCACTGAGCAATATTCAGGATGGAGCAGGGCCACTGCACCTTGCCAGTTTTCTGTCATGGAAACAGGATAGTCCCACCTGGCAAGGAGCTATGGCAGCTGGGGGTGTGTGAAGGTGTCTTCCCTCCCACTTATTCTCTGGCACACCTGTGGCAGGGGTGGAGGCAGCAGTGGCAGGTAACCTCCTGCCACTGGAGGCTTATTAATGGTGTCTGGAAGTTGGCTACCTTTGGGAGTTGAGCCACAGCTGCAGTGTCCAGGTGGGGGCTTGTCTCTGAAGCACACAGGGGAAGTTCACTCCCCATTCGGTAGAGAAGCTATGCATTGTGATCTTTGCTGGTTTTTTCCTTCTGTGGTTGTTAAATCCATCCTGAGGATACAACAAAGCAGCATTCCCCAACCTCTTTGGCATCGAGAACTGGTTTTGTGAAGACAATTTTTCTACAGATGGGGGTGGGGGATGGTTTTGGGTGATTCACACATATACTGTGCACTTTATTTCTATTATTATAATGCAATGTATGATGAAATAATTATACAACTCATCATTTAAAAATGCATGGGCAGGGTGGTAAATAATGGGTGGACCACACACAGACTAAAATAAGTGATGGATTCTGACTTAAAGCCTGCTGCCAAATGCAGCTGTACAACTGAAATACCTCAACTCACTTGCCACTCACTGATAGGGTTTTAGTATGCATCTGTAAGCAATTGATTTATGATGGTCTCTGTGCAGTCAGACCTCACTGCTAATGTTAGTCTGTACCTGCAGCTGCTCCCCAGTGCTAACATTAACACCTCAGCTCCACCTCAGATCATGAGGTACCAGATTCTCAGAAGGAGCACCCAACCTAGATCCTTTCATGCACAGTTAACAACAGGATTCGAGGTCCTATTGACAGGAGGCAGAGCTCAAGTGGTAATGGGAGCGATGGGGAATGATCATAAACACAGATGAAATCTTGCTTGTTCTCCTACTGCTCATCTTCTACCATGGGGCTCTGTTCCTAATAGGCCACAGACCAGTACCTGTCCAAAGCTTGGGGACTGGGGATGCCTGCTCTAACTTAGAACCAGCATTGTGGCCTGGGGACTGGGGACCCCTGCACTAAAGCATTCAGCCTCCCTCCTTGGCAAGGTGGCATCCAGCACTGGACTGCCAGTGAACAAGAGTCTTCTGGACTCCCTGCGGGCTTGAGTAGTGCCTCTGTTTGACTCAAGGTTTCCTGCCTCACTTGGACACATGAGAACAAGGAGGCTCTTTCAAGACTAGTGTTGCAAAGGGCTATGGAAGAGGCATGGAGCCCTGGGTTCTTTTCTTCACTCACCCCCTCCTTGCACTAGGACTCTTCTGACTCTGTGCTGAGTTGG
>NW_007261037.1:9372-12963 GCF_000164805.1 Carlito syrichta
ATTAGCCGGGTGTGGTAGCACGTGCCTGTAATTCTGACTACTCAGAAGGCTGAGGCAGAAGGATCGCCAGAACCCAGCAGGTCGTGGCTGTGGTGGCCCTCCCGGCCACTGCACTCCAGTCTGGGTGACAGAGTGAGACACCAACTCAAAAAAAAATAGTTTACTAAGCCCAGTTCCTGAAAGCAGGGGGCCTTTCACACCACACTGTGGGAGGACACATGGGGAAGTACTAAGGCTGCTGACAAGGTAGGGAGAAGGGGAAGTGTGGGCAAGAGCCTTTATTGTGCTTTCCATATGAAGAAACAGATAAAGAGATGTAAGCTGGTTTAAAATTTCCTGGTTTGAATGATTTCAGTAGGTTCCAGAGCATAGATTCTGTCCCTAGTTATCTGGTGCCTGGTCCCAGAATTATTAGGGTAGGTGAATCCTGATGTGGAGTATGAGAGCCCAAGAAAAAAGGTGAATGACAGTGTGGACTTTGGATTGGTTCATTTGCATTTGAACACCATGACCCTGGGGAAGACTCTTTTTGGCCAGGGTCAGGGGAGGGTGATGGAAGTGGGGAGATGAGGGAGACCGGAGCCCAGAGTAAGATGACTCAAGCATTTATCGGGTCATTCAGAGTAAGGTATGTCCAATGTATGCATGTAGGGCAGGTGTTAAAGCATCAAGTTTGCAGAAGCTAGAAACATGGCTAATACATGGGATACATTGGAAAGGTGTGTGCCATACTAGTTATTCTGTTTTTATTGTCTTTTATTTTTTGAGTCAGAATCTCACTCTGTTGCCCAGACTGGAGTATGGTTACACACTCATGGCCACCGCAGCCTCGACCTGCTGGGCTCAGGCGATCCTTCTGCCTCAGCCTACCAAGTAACTGGAACTTCAGGCGTGTGCCACCATGCCTGGCTAATTTTTTGATTTATTGTAGAGATGAGGTCTTGCCAAGTTGCCCAGGCTGGTTTCTAACCCCTGAGCTCAGGCAATTCTCTCACCTTGGCCTCTCAAAGTAGTGGGATTACAGGCTTGAGCTACCTCACCCAGCCCATTTATTTTTATTATATAAATTATGGACATATATGAAAGCACACAACTTTCACAGATTTTTTTTTCAGATAGAAATTCATAGACACATTGATGAAGCTCATCTTAAGCACCTTGAACTAGTATTTATTAAAACACTAGAGATTTGTGAGTAATTTGGACAGAAAATTTGAGCACTTTTGATAAAGCAGGCTTGGGGGAAAACAAAAGGATGAGAAAGATAAATTGAGGAATTTAGGTAGCCAAAGAATGTTCTGAGCTGGGTGTGGTAGCTTACACTTGCAATTCCAGTACTTGGGAGGCAAAGGTGGGGTTATTGCCTGAGCCCAGGGGTTTGAGACCAACCTGGACAACTTGGTGAGACTTTGTCTCTACTGTAAATCAAAAAATTAGCCGGGTGTGGTGGTGCACACCTGTATTTTCAGTACTTGGAAGGCTGAGGCAGAAGGTTCTCCTGAGTCCAGCAGTTCAAAGCTGTGTTGGCCGTGAGTGTGTCCCTACATTCCAGTCTGAGTGATAGAGCATGACTCCAACTAAAAATAAAAATAAAAGTAAAAGAGTGTTATGGTAGCACCCAGTGAATGGAAGACTGGAGAAAGAGATCTATGGATGCTGGGAAGGGGATTCAAAATAGTAGTTGGAAGGTTACTGAGATGTATTGCTTATCAATTTACATTTTCATTTTTTGTAACATTCACATCTACTATAATTCTAATTAGTCATTGCTTAATCACTCTTTGTCTCTAATTGCAACTCGCTTCTTTGATGACCTAAGCTAGCATAACTTTAAATATCATCTGTATGCCAGCAGCTCCAAATGTCCATCTCCAGCCCAGCCCTTACTTCTGAACTTCAGACTTACTATCTAGCAGCCTACTGATCACCTCTGCTTGAATGTCTCATAGATATCTTGAAGTCAACTTGTCTTTTCCACTCTCAGATCTACTCAACCTAGCCTCTTCACTAGCTCAGCAGAACACACTAGCTATCCAGTTGTTCAAGACCCAAATCTTGGAAAGATATCTTGTTCATTTCTCTTTCCTTATATCAAATTAATCATAAAATACTGCCATCTCTATCTTTAACTATGTCTACAATCTAATCTCTTACAACAAACTCCACTGATAATATAGACTGGTTTGGGTATAACTTTTACCTAGAGGTGAAATTACTGAGATATGGTGCATATATTTACAGTTAGATAACATCAAACAGTTTTTCAAAATTACAGTCCCCCAGCAATGTATGAATGTTTCCCTTGCTTCGTATTCTCACCAAAAGACTTTTAAATTGTAACCTTTCTAGTGAGTATACAGTGGTATCACATTCTGGCTTTACTTAGTGTTCGCTGATCATTGAGTATGAGCAATTTTTAAATCTCCTTATGTACTATTTGTATAGCATTCACATAAATGATCTGTAATTATATCACTTGTTGAGAATGATGAAATGAAAATAAATATTTTGTGTGTTCTGTTATCTTTTGAACATTTGAAAATACAACAAAAATAGACTGTGTGCATATTTTCCATTCTTGCATACTTTGGATTTTTATTATAAGCCAAATATCAATTTCTGCCTTCCACTTTTTTACATTTCACATATTTTTAGACAGCATTTGAATCTCTATAGGGTGATATTATAAGTTAATTTTACAGCTTCTCAATTCAATTACAATAGTCACTTGTCTTAGCTATTAGTATCATAAACACAGATTCTCATAACAGCAAGTCTTTCAGTCTCCAATTGTAGTATAGAAAAAATGTCAACAAGCCATTGTATCTGTCAAATTGTCTAGAAACCATAACTTAAGGTGATTATCTCTGGGTAAGATAAATGACTACACTCTCAGAACTTCATTACTGTTAGTTTAGGCTAAAACATAGTATTTTATTAACCTACTTTTAGCAGGTTTTTTAAGAATAAATAACTTATTAATTAAATCTGGTTTAAGTTTTTTATTCATGTAAAGTTTATTTGGAAACAGGGAATCCACTATGCTTGAGTTTAGTCTCTTCATTATAAACAGTTAATATTTTTTCCAGTATTTCTGGTTATGTTTACTTTTTCATTTTGTTTTTGTTTCTTAACCTCTGGCAGTTTACTTTCATGAAACTGTTTGGTCACAAATAAGTTACTTTGAAAAAAAAAGCCTACATGCAAAAAAAAGCTATGTAAGGGAAATATTTTCTAAATAACTAGGCTATGCTACACTTATGTCTTAAAATGAATTTTTTACTGTACATAATATTTACTATAAAAACCTTTGTCTCCAAAGTTTAAATAATAAAATTATTATGAAGTAATCATAATATCAATTGTATTTATTCATCTTCTGAATAAAAAATAGTGACTATCTTGAAGGTACTACAGATTGAGCATCTTTAATATGAAAATCTGAAATAAGAGATGTTTCAAAGTCTGGAAGTGACTGAGGACTAGCATGATGCCACAAGTGGAAAATTCCACACTAACTGCATGTGATGGGTCTCAGTCAAAACACAGGTGCACAGCACACATTTTGGTCAAGGAAAAAAGACTCTCCCA
>NW_007261038.1:0-7944 GCF_000164805.1 Carlito syrichta
CCTGGGTGACCGTGGTGGTGGTGGTGATTATTACTATTTGGAGTCAGAATCATGCTCTGTCAACCAGGCCAGAATGCAGGGGCATGCTCATGGCCACCGCGGACTCCACCTGTTGAACTCAGGTGATCCTCATGCCTTGGTTCCCCGAGTGACTGGAACCACAGGCCTGCACCACCACACTTGGCTAATATTTGGATTTAATTTTGATGGCCGAGACGAGGTCTTGTCCAATGTCCCAGGGACTTCTCGAGCCTTCAGGCTCAGGCCGTCCACTCACCTGGGCCTCCGAAGGGCTGCAATGCCATGCTGAGCCCCTGAGCCCTGCCTGTGTCCGTGGTGGTGGTGGTGGTTGGTATTATTATTCCGACTCAGAGTCCCGCACTGTTATACAGTCCAGAGCGCAGACCTTCAGCCACCACAGCCTTCAGTGGCTGGGCTCCAGTAATCCTCCCATCGTGGCCTCCCTAGTGCCAGAATGACAGCTGTGTGGCACTACGCTTGGCTCATTTGTTTTGGCTGCTTCTAGACACGAGGTCTCGCCAAGGTGCCAGGGCTGGGCTTGAACCTGGGTGCTAAGGCTATCCTCTCGCCTCAGCATACCAGAGCCCAGGGATAACAGGCGTGTGTCCCCACGCTGGCCTCCACACCCCTCTTGGCCTCCATTGCAAGGCCCACTGCCTTCTGATGTCCCAGGAACCCATCAAGGGTGGCCATAGTCACCCGCCAAGTCATTTCTGGGGAAAGCCACTGGCAAAGGGGCATGTCACCACCAGAGTGCCCACACCTCCACCCACCTCGCTCCCCAGGTTGGAACCACATGCTCCTCACAAGGGCCACCTCTGGGAAAGGGAGGGCATGACTCTCATATCATCAGGGGAGCAGGGACGGCCTGGCAACACATACCTGTCTCCTCAGCAGTCAGGGATGCCGAGAAGGGAAGATGGTTGGAGCCCAGGAGCTAGAGATCAGGTTGGACACCATAGCAAACCCTGTCCACCATCCCAAGTAAAACCAGAGGCATGGGAGAAGGATCACTTCCGGCCCAGGGTTCAAGACCAGGCAGGACCAGGATGTCGACCAAATGGAAAGCCTGTGATCACGGCAGTTTGGGAGGCAAAGGCCTAGAGGATGTCCCTATTTGGGTGGTTTAAGAGCAGCCTGGGCAACATTGTGAGGAAAGAAAAGAAAAGAAAGTAAGAAAGAAAGGAAGGAAGGAAGATAGGAAAAAAGGAAGAAAGGAAGAGAGAAAGAAAAAGATAAAGAAAGAAAGAAAACTTAGAAATCCATTCTCCTGTAAAGCTTCTTCCCTAAGTCCTTCCCCCATGCCTCTGACATACAAGGGTCCCCACCTTCCAGTCCCAACCCCCTCAATGGTTGCCACCCTTTGTTGCAGGAGTTCCTGAGGCTCCCTGGCTGCATTCTTGCCACTCTCTCTACGAGGGGAGGAATGTGCCCCAGGCAGGCTGACCCTTCGACTTGGCAATGAGGACCTTCTGCAAAAAAGGCCAGGGACACATCCCTCACTCGGGGACATTTCTTCCCCCAATCCCATTTTTCCTGGCTCTAAAGTCAGTCGCCCTGTGAACACACCGTGCACAGTTGAGAATCTGTGTATAATTCAGATTTTTTTGGAGACAGGGTCTGGCTCTGTGACCCAGGCTGGGTCCCGGGGACATGAACATCGTTCACAGCCAGTCTCACAATCGCATACTGTGACTATCCTCCCACCTCAGTTTTCGGAGTGACTGGGATGATGGGCACCTCAACCCAAGACCCCCTGTTTGTGTGGGTGAAGAGACAGGGTCTCGTTGCATGGCCAGGCTGGCCTTGGGTTCCTTGGCTCCAGCCATCCCTCCCCCTAAGCCTCCCAGAGCACTAGGATTCCAGGTGTGAGCCACCGGGTCAGGCCTTCTGGTTTGATTTAGAAGAAGGATCTAGGCCAGGCCCGGGGGCTTAGCCTCATCAACCCAGTGATTTCGGAGACCTAGTCCAGTGGCCGGTCCGAGCCTGCAGACCAAGACCTGCCCAGGCACTTGGGCGAGATCTTGTCTGTAACCTCCATCAGTATAGAATTAGGGATAGTGGTGTGCGCATGACATTCTGGCTCTTCAGAAGGCTGAGGTAAGTCTCACCAGAGCCTGACAGGCCAAATCTGCAGTGGCTGGGAGAGAGCTACTGCCATCCACCCTGGGTGACAGAGTAAGACTCCAACTCAAAGAAAAAAGGGGAAAATATAACAAATAGAAGAGCATCCATTTGTGGATGGAGTTGGGATCATAGTGAACAGACAGAGATCATTTGGGTAGGAGTTCCCAACCTTAGGCTACAATTCCCAAAAAACAGTAGATTGGTAGACAATGGGGCTGTGGATTTAGAAGGCTAAGGTGGGGGACAGAAAGAGCCCGCGACTTTGAGACCAGTCTGGGGCACATAGCGAGACCTTGTCACTCACCAGAACACAAACACTGGAGGCATGGGTGCTGACACCTGCGGTGCCGGCTTAATGGGATGTGGTGGCCTCTGTCCCGTAGCGTTCCTTTGCTTAAACATGATGATAGAACTTGTGTGTCCAGGTCAGTCACCGTGGTTCATGGCCGTCAGTCCCATGACCTTGGATGCCAAGTGTGAGGCTGCCTGTGCCAAGGGGTCGAAGACCAGCCCGGGCGACATGGCCAGACTTCATCTCGGCTAGTGATCCCCAAAATAAAGTCAGGCGCGATGGCCACCAGAGTCCCGACTGCTCAGGGGCCCAGGCAGGATGATCGCCTAAGCTCCGTAGGTCAAGGGCCATGATCCAGTCACTTTACCACAGCCCAGCCTACGGTAATTATGGTGAAAAAAAAGGGGCCTCCCACATTCATCACAATTGGCGACCATGGCTCCCCGGGGAACGTTCCAGGTGGGTGGGGGACAACGGAGTGATCAGGAGAGGAAGGGGACCTCCCCTGGCATGCTGGTGGCAGAGTGGGCTAACAGAAACTGGCTAGCTGCAGATTTTACAAACTGCCTTTATCCCTCTGTGCCCGTCAGCCACCCTAACTTGGGGCAGTCTGTTCTGGGAGCTCACATGTGTCTTTGCCATGGGGCATGAGTGTGGAGAGTGGAGGCTGGCCTTCTGTGGTGCATGGCCAAAGGCATGGGACAGACATGCCTGGTGATCACCTTTGAAACCCCTTGTGTACGACAAGCTAGAAAGTGCCTTTTCCTCTCCCATCCCTGAGGGTGATTCCTTGTTCTGGGTGTCAGGGGTGGTGGTGGTGATGGTGATTATTATTTGGGGTCGGTATCCTGCTCTGTCTTTGAGGCCAGAGAGCAAGGGCATGCTCACAGCTACAGTGGACTCCACCTGCCTGGCTCAGGTGATCCTCCACCCTCGGTCCCTTGAGTTGCTGGAACCACAGGACTGCTCCACCACACCTGGCTAATCTTTGGATTTATTTTTGATGACCAAGATGAGGTCTTCCCCATGTCAAAACCGTAGGCTCAAAACGTCCACACACCTGGGCCTCCGAAGGGCCAGGATGCCAGTCTGAGCCCCTGAGTACGGCCTGTAGTTGTGGTGGGGGTGGTGGTTGGTATTATTATTCTGAGTCGGAGTCCCACTCTGTAGCCCAGACCGGAACACAGGGGCATGCTTTCAGTCAAGGGGCTTCCACTGACAGCGCCTGATTGGCTGAAATGAAAGGCCTGTGCTACCAAGCTTGGCTCATTTCTTTTTTTTTGGTTTCTTGTAGAGATGTCTTGCCAAAGTGCCCAGGCTGGTCTTGAACCCGGGGACACCGGCCATCCTCTTGCCTCAGACTTCCAGAGTGCAGGGATGACAAGTGTGAGCCCATGCTCCTGGCCTATACACCCCTCTCAAGGCCCCACCACGTGACCTGTTCCCTTCTGAACCAGAACCCAGGACAGGGTGTCCGGATTTGCTTGCTGACATCTCACCTGGGGGAGAGCCTGGTGCATGTGTGTGTCTTTGCTGGGGCTCCCACCCCTCCTCATGCCTCGTTCTCCAGAGTGGACCCACTCGCTTCTCCCAGGGGTTGCCTCTGGAAAGGGGGGGCTTGACTCTCATACACCCAGTGGGGCTGGGATGGCCGGGCAATTCACGCGTGTTTCCTTGGCATGCGGGGAGGCTGAAATGGGAAGAATGCCAGAGTCCAGTAACTGAAGACCAGGCTGGACACCAATAGCAAGCACCCGCCTCAACTCCAAGCAAAACTCAGTAAACCTTGGTTGAGGGCAGTCATCCGTGGGAGGATCAGCTCCAAGCCAGAGTTCAAGACCAGGAAGGAAGACCAGAATGTTGGCCAAATGGAAAGCCTGTGATGGCAGCAGTTAAGGAGGCCCAGGCCCAGAGAATGGCCCAACTTGTGCAGTTTCAGTGCAGCCTGGGCAACCTAGAGAGGAAAGAAAAGAAATTTAGAGAGAAAGAGAAGATGAAAGAAAGAAAGAAAGAAAGAAAGAAAGAAAGAAAGAAAGAAAGAAAGAAAGAAAGAAAGAAAGAAAATGAAGAAAGAAGGAACGAAAGAAAGAAATTCATTATCCTGTAAACTTTCTGCACTCAATCCTTTCCCCCACTGCTCGGCACCTTATAGCCCCAACCTCCCCAATGGCTGCCTCCACTTTGGTGTAGAAGTTCCTGAGGCTCCCTGGCTGGGTTTTCTGTCGGCTCTCCTCTCTGAGGTGAGAAATGTGCCCAAGGCAGGCCAATCTTCCGACTCGTCAATGAGAACCTTCCACCAAGAAAGGCCAGGGACACATCAGTCACCTGGGGACATTTCTGCCCCCTCAATCCAAATTTTCCTGGCTCTAAAGCCAGTCATCCTGTGAACACACCATGCACAGTTAAGAATCTGTGTACGGTCCCGATGCTTTTGGAGACAGGGTCTGATTTGGTGGCCCAGACTGGGACCCGGGGACACGACCATCGGTAACCATCAGCCTCAAAATTATGGACTCTGACGAACCTCCTGCCTCAGCCTGTGGAGTGGCCAGGACGATGGGCACCTAGAACCCAGACCCCTGTTTGGATGGATCCAGAAATGGGGTTTCCCTGCATGGCCCGGGGTGCCCTTGGACTCCTGAGCTCCAGCCATCCTCCTGCCTCGGCCTCCCAGAGTGCTGGGATTCCAGGCATGGGCCGCCATGCCAGGCTGTCTGGTGAGTTTTGATGAAGGATTGAGTCTGGGCTCAGGGCTCAGCCTTGTCATCCCAACCCCTTTGGAGGCCGAGGCCAGCAGCCATCTCATGCCAACGGGCCAAGAAACACTCGGGAAACTAGGCGATTCCTTGTCTCTACTCTCCATCCTAAATGAGCCAGGCATGCTGGTGCACACTTGTCATTCTGGATTCTCAAAAGGCTGGGGAAAGCTTGCCAGAACTCTGTGGGGCGAGGCTGTTTGGGCCAGGAGAGAGCCACAGCCCTCCAGCATAGACGATGGAGTGAGAATCCTACTCAAAGAAAAAAAGATAAAAGGAAAAAAAAGAAGAGCATCCATTTGTTCATGGAGTTGGGATCATAGTGAACATTTGGGAAGAAGGATCCAGGCTTGGGCCTAGAGTTCCCAAAACACAGTGTATCAGCAGATATTTGGGTTGTGGCTTTGGGAGGCCGAGGCGGGGGACCACTGGATCCTGGTAGTTTGATACCAGCCTGGGCCACATAGGGAGACCTCATAGCTCTCCAGAAGGCAAACACTGGAGTTGCAGGTGGTCGTGCCCATGGTCCCAGATACACCGGATGCAGTGGCTTCATCCTAGGGTATTCTTTTGTGTCACCTCTACTGACAGAATGTGCGAGTCCAGGCTGGCCACCATGGCTAATGGCCGTCAGCCCAGTGCCCTGGGAGTCTGAAGCAGGAGTCTGCCTGAGCCTAGCGGTCGGATACTAGCCTGAGCAACATGACCAGACCTCATCTCAGAGAGAGGTCCCCAAAATTAAGTCAGGCATGGTGGCCCCTGGAGTCCTGTCTGCTCAGGGGCCGAGGAGGGAGGACAGCCTGAGTCCCACAGATTGAGGTCTTGGGAGCCACGATTGTGCCGCTGTGCCCCAACCCAGCCAACAGAGACCTCAGTGACAAAAAAAGATGCCTCTGACGTGCATCAGGACAGGCGTCCAGGGCTACCCAGGGAATGGTCTGCATAAGCGGTTGACAATGGAGTGTTCGGGAGAGGAAGGGGTCCTCCCCCTACCTGAATGTGGCAGACAGGACGACTGGATCTGGACTGGCTGCAGCGTTGCCAAACTGACTTTATTGCTCTGTGCCCAACAGTCACCTTACCTTGAGGCCATCTGTTCCATGAGCTCACACACATCTTTGCTGTTGGGCATGAGTGTGGAGGGTGGAGGCAGGCCTTCTGGGGCACATGGCTGAAGGCATGAGAGGGACATGCCCAGTGGCCACCTTTGAAACCTCCTGTGAATGACAGAGTGAAGACTGCCCTTTCCTCTCCAATCCCTGAGTGTGACTCTGTGCTGTGTGGCAGGGGTTGTGGTGGTGGTGATGGTGGTGGTGGTGATTATTATTATTATTTGGAGCCAGAATCCTCCTCTGTTGCCCAGCCCGGAGCGCAGGGGCACTCTCACAGCCACTGCAGACTCCATCTGTCAGGCTCAGGCAATCTTCCTGCCTCGGACCACTGAGTGGGTGGAACCACAGGACTTCGCCACAAACACCCAGCTAATTTTTGAATTTATTTTTGATGGCCGAGACGAGGTCCTGCCCCGTGTTCTGGGCTGGTGTCAAACTTGCATACTCAGGCCATCCAGTTGCCCTGGCCTCTGAAGGTCCGGGATGCCAAGCTGAACCCCTGAGCTTGGTCTGTGGTTGTGGTGGTGCTGGTGGTTGATATTATTATTTTGAGTCTGGGTCCGGCTCTCTAGCCCAGGCCGGAGTGAAGGGGCCATTGTTCGGCCACCACAGCCTCCACCGGCTGTGCTCCAGCCATATTTCTGCCATGAACACCCTTGTGGCCAGAACGACAGGTATGCACCACCACACTTGGCTAATTTTTTGGCTTCTTGTAGAAACGAGTTCTCTCCAAGGTGCCTGGGCTCGTCTTGAACACGGGGATTCAGGACATCCTCTCACCTTGGCTTCCCAGAGCACCAGGATGACAGGCATGAGTCCCTTTGCCCATCCTCCACAGCCCTCTCGCGGCTCTACTTCGAGGCCAACTCTCTTCCGACAACCCGGGACCCAGGAAAGGGTGTCTGGGATTGCGCATTGTACCCTCCCCAGAGCAAGCAGCTTGTACAGGGGCGTATCTCCACCAGGGCTCCCACCCCAACACTGGCCTCATTCCCCAGGGTGGACCTGCTCGCTCCTCCCAGGTGCCACCTCGGGGAAAAGAATGGAGTGACTCTCAAACCTTTGAGGGGTCAGGGACAGCCAGGTGTTTCACGCCTCTCTTCTCAGCACTTGGGAGGCTGAACCAGGAAGATGGCCAGAGCCCAGGAGCTCAAAAAAAGGTTGGACACAATAGCAAGCCCCCACCTCGACCCCAAGCAAAACCCAGAAAGCCATGGTTGTGGGCCAACCTCAGCGGAGGTTGAAGACCAGGTAGGATGACCAGGATGTAAACCAAATGGAAACCCTGTGTCCGTAGCAGTTTGGGAAGCCCAGGCTGAGAGGATAGTTCAAGTTGTGTGATTTGAGAGCAGCCTAGAAAACCTAGTGAGAAAATTTTTAAAAAGAGAGAAAGAAAGAAAGAAAGAAAGAAAGAAAGAAAGAAAGAAAGAAAGAAAGAAAGAAAGAAAGAAAGAAAGAAAGAAAGAAAGAAAGAAATCCATTATCCTGCAAAACTTCTGCCCTCAATCCTTCCCCCCACCCACTCACATGTGAGGGTACCCCAAACTCGGGACCTTCCAGTCCCAATCACCCCAATGGGTACCCCCGCTTTGGTGTGGGAGTTGCCGATGTTCCCTGACCGGGTTCCTGCTGACTC